>NW_028121237.1:0-70665 GCF_965183815.1 Platalea leucorodia
AAGTCAAATATAATCTCCCTGGGCCGCTGAGTACAGCCGGAGCCAGGATCAGCAATTGCAAACGTCCAGGGATGCCTCCCACACCAAAGGGGCCAGCACCAAAAGCTCTTGCTGCTCTTCAAGTAGCCAGGCAAGCCCATTCACAGCCCCACAAACGCTCGCGCTCTCTCTTTCATCAGCCTCCCAAAGTCCAAGACTATCTGCCTGGGCCGCTGAGTACAGCCGGAGCCAGGCTCAGCAATTGCGAACGTCCAGGGATTCCTCCCACCCCAAAGGGGCCTGCACAAAAAGCTCTTGCTGCTCTTCAAGTAGCCAGGCAAGCCCATTCACAGCCCCCACAAACGCTCGCGATCTCTCTTTCATCAGCCTCCCAAAGGCGAATACTATCTCCCTGGGCCACTGAGTACGGCCGGAGCCAGGCTCAGGAACCGCGAACTTCCAGGGATTCTTCCCACATGAAAGTGACCAGCACCAAAAGCTCTTGCTGCTCTTCAAGTAGCCAGGCAAGACCATTCGCAGCCCCACAAACGCTCGAGCTGCCTCTTTCTACAGCCTCTCAAATTTCCAATACTATCTGCTTGGGACACTGAGTACAGCCGGAGCCGGGCTCAGCAATCGAGAACGTCCAGGGATGCCTCCTACACCAAAGGGGCCAGCACCAAAAGCTCTTGCTGCTCTTCAAGTAGCCAGGCAAGCCCATTCACAGCCCCACAAACGCTCGCGCTCTCTCTTTCATCAGCCTCCCAAAGTCAAATATAATCTCCCTGGGGCCGCTGAGTACAGCCGGAGCAAGGCTCAGCAATTGCAAACGTCCAGGGATGCCTCCCACCCCAAAGGGGCCAGCACCAAAAGCTCTTGCTGCTCTTCAAGTAGCCAGGCAAGCCCATTCACAGCCCGCACAAACGCTCGCGCTCTCTCTTTCATCAGCCTCCCAAAGTCCAAGACTATCTGCCTGGGCCGCTGAGTACAGCCGGAGCCAGGATCAGCAATTGCAAACGTCCAGGGATTCCTCCCACAACAAAGGGGCCAGCACCAAAAGCTCTTGCTGCTCTCCAAGTAGCCAGGCAAGCCCATTCACAGCCCCACAAACGCTCGCGCTCTCTCTTTCATCAGCCTCCCAAAGTCCAAGACTATCTGCCTGGGCCGCTGAGTACAGCCGGAGCCAGGATCAGCACTTGCGAACGTCCAGGGATTCCTCCCACCCCAAAGGGGCCAGCACAAAAAGCTCTTGCTGCTCTTCAAGTAGCCAGGCAAGCCCATTCACAGCCCCACAAACGCTCGCGCTCTCTCTTTCATCAGCCTCCCAAAGTCCAAGACTATCTGCCTGGGGGGGCTGAGTACAGTCGGAGCCAGGCTCAGCAATTGCAAACGTCCAGGGATTCCTCCCACAACAAAGGGGCCAGCACCAAAAGCTCTTGCTGCTCTTCAAGTAGCCAGGCGAGACCATTCACAGCCCCACAAACGCTCGCGCTGCCTCTTCCTACAGCCTCCCAAAGTCCAATACTATCTGCCTGGGAGGCTGAGCATGAGCAAGGCCCAGAAATTGCGAACGTCCAGGGATTTCTCGCACCACAAAGAGGCCAGCACCAAAGGCTCTTGCTGCTCTTGAAGTAGCCAGGCAAGCCCATTCACAGCCCCACAAACGCTCGCGCTCTCTCTTTCATCAGCCTCCCAAGGTCCAACTCTATCTGCCTGGGCGGCTGAGTACAGCCGGAGCCAGGATCAGCACTTGCGAACGTCCAGGGATTCCTCCCACAACAAAGGGGCCAGCACAAAAAGCTCTTGCTGCTCTTCAAGTAGCCAGGCAAGCCCATTCACAGCCCCACAAACGCTCGCGCTCTCTCTTTCATCAGCCTCCCAAAGTCCAAGACTATCTGCCTGGGGGGGCTGAGTACAGCCGGAGCCAGGCTCAGCAATTGCAAACGTCCAGGGATTCCTCCCACAACAAAGGGGCCAGCACCAAAAGCTCTTGCTGCTCTTCAAGTAGCCAGGCGAGACCATTCACAGCCCCACAAACGCTCGCGCTCTCTCTTTCATCAGCCTCCCAAAGTCCAACACTATCTGCCTGGGAGGCTGAGCATGAGCAAGGCCCAGAAATTGCGAACGTCCAGGGATTTCTCGCACCACAAAGAGGCCAGCACCAAAGGCTCTTGCTGCTCTTGAAGTAGCCAGGCAAGCCCATTCACAGCCCCACAAACGCTCGCGCTCTCTCTTTCATCAGCCTCCCAAAGTCCAACTCTATCTGCCTGGGCGGCTGAGTACAGCCGGAGCCAGGCTCAGCAATTGCAAACGTCCAGGGATTCCTCCCACATGAAAGTGACCAGCACCAAAAGCTCTTGCTGCTCTTCAAGTAGCCAGGCAAGACCATTCACAGCCCCACAAACGCTCGCACTCTCTCTTTCATCAGCCTCCCAAAGTCCAAGACTATCTGCCTGGGCCGCTGAGTACAGCCGGAGCCAGGCTCAGCAATTGCAAACATCCAGGGATTCCTCCCACCCCAAAGGGGCCAGCACCAAAAGCTCTTGCTGCTCTTCAAGTAGCCAGGCGAGCCCATTCACAGCCCCACAAACGCTGGCGCTGCCTCTCCCTACAGCCTCCCAAAGTCCAAGACTATCTGCCTGGGCCGCTGAGTACAGCCAGAGCCAGGCTCAGCAATTGCGAACGTCCAGGGATTCCTCCCACAACAAAGGGGCCAGCACCAAAAGCTCTTGCTGCTCTTCAAGTAGCCAGGCAAGCCCATTCACAGCCCCACAAACGCTCGCGCTCTCTCTTTCATCAGCCTCCCAAAGTCCAAGACTATCTGCCTGGGCCGCTGAGTACAGCCGGAGCCAGGATCAGCAATTGCAAACGTCCAGGGATTCCTCCCACAACAAAGGGGCCAGCACCAAAAGCTCTTGCTGCTCTCCAAGTAGCCAGGCAAGCCCATTCACAGCCCCACAAACGCTCGCGCTCTCTCTTTCATCAGCCTCCCAAAGTCCAAGACTATCTGCCTGGGCCGCTGAGTACAGCCGGAGCCAGGCTCAGCAATTGCGAACGTCCAGGGATTCCTCCCACCCCAAAGGGGCCAGCACAAAAAGCTCTTGCTGCTCTTCAAGTAGCCAGGCAAGCCCATTCACAGCCCCACAAACGCTCGCGATCTCTCTTTCATCAGCCTCCCAAAGGCGAATACTATCTCCCTGGGCCACTGAGTACGGCCGGAGCCAGGCTCAGGAACTGCGAACTTCCAGGGATTCTTCCCACATGAAAGTGACCAGCACCAAAAGCTCTTGCTGCTCTTCAAGTAGCCAGGCAAGACCATTCGCAGCCCCACAAACGCTCGAGCTGCCTCTTTCTACAGCCTCTCAAATTTCCAATACTATCTGCTTGGGACACTGAGTACAGCTGGAGCCGGGCTCAGCAATCGAGAACGTCCAGGGATGCCTCCTACACCAAAGGGGCCAGCACCAAAAGCTCTTGCTGCTCTTGAAGTAGCCAGGCAAGCCCATTCACAGCCCCACAAACGCTGGCGCTGCCTCTTTAATCAGCCTCCCAAAGTCCAAGACTATCTGCCTGGGTCGCTGAGTACAGCCGGAGCCAGGCTCAGCAATTGCGAACGTCCAGGGATTCCTCCCACAACAAAGGGCCCAGCACCAAAAGCTCTTGCTGCTCTTCAAGTAGCCAGGCAAGCCCATTCACAGCCCCACAAACGCTCGCGCTCTCTCTTTCATCAGCCTCCCAAAGTCCAAGACTATCTGCCTGGGCCGCTGAGTACAGCCGGAGCCAGGATCAGCAATTGCAAACGTCCAGGGATGCCTCCCACCCCAAAGGGGCCAGCAACAAAAGCTCTTGCTTCTCTTCAAGTAGCCAGGCAAGCCCATTCACAGCCCCACAAACGCTCGCGCTCTCTCTTTCATCAGCCTCCCAAAGTCCAAGACTATCTGCCTGGGCCGCTGAGTACAGCCGGAGCCAGGATCAGCAATTGCGAACGTCCAGGGATTCCTCCCACCCCAAAGGGGCCAGCACAAAAAGCTCTTGCTGCTCTTCAAGTAGCCAGGCAAGCCCATTCACAGCCCCACAAACGCTCGCGCTCTCTCTTTCATCAGCCTCCCAAAGTCCAAGACTATCTGCCTGGGGGGGCTGAGTACAGCCGGAGCCAGGCTCAGCAATTGCAAACGTCCAGGGATTCCTCCCACAACAAAGGGGCCAGCACCAAAAGCTCTTGCTGCTCTTCAAGTAGCCAGGCGAGACCATTCACAGCCCCACAAACGCTCGCGCTGCCTCTTCCTACATCCTCCCAAAGTCCAATACTATCTGCCTGGGAGGCTGAGCATGAGCAAGGCCCAGAAATTGCGAACGTCCAGGGATTTCTCGCACCACAAAGAGGCCAGCACCAAAGGCTCTTGCTTCTCTTGAAGTAGCTAGGCAAGCCCATTCACAGCCCCACAAACGCTCGCGCTCTCTCTTTCATCAGCCTCCCAAGGTCCAACTCTATCTGCCTGGGCGGCTGAGTACAGCCGGAGCCAGGCTCAGCAATTGCAAACGTCCAGGGATTCCTCCCACACCAAAGGGCCCAGCACCAAAAGCTCTTGCTGCTCTTCAAGTAGCCAGGCAAGCCCATTCACAGCCCCACAAACGCTCGCACTCTCTCTTTCATCAGCCTCCCAAAGTCCAAGACTATCTGCCTGGGCCGCTGAGTACAGCCGGAGCCAGGCTCAGCAATTGCGAACGTCCAGGGATTCCTCCCACAACAAAGGGGCCAGCACCAAAAGCTCTTGCTGCTCTTCAAGTAGCCAGGCGAGCCCATTCACAGCCCCACAAACGCTGGCGCTGCCTCTCCCTACAGCCTCCCAAAGTCCAAGACTATCTGCCTGGGCCGCTGAGTACAGCCAGAGCCAGGCTCAGCAATTGCGAACGTCCAGGGATTCCTCCCACAACAAAGGGGGCCAGCACCAAAAGCTCTTGCTGCTCTTGAAGTAGCCAGGCAAGCCCATTCACACCCCACAAACGCTCGCGCTCTCTCTTTCATCAGCCTCCCAAAGTCCAAGACTATCTGCCTGGGCCGCTGAGTACAGCCGGAGCCAGGATCAGCAATTGCAAACGTCCAGGGATGCCTCCCACCCCAAAGGGGCCAGCAACAAAAGCTCTTGCTTCTCTTCAAGTAGCCAGGCAAGCCCATTCACAGCCCCACAAACGCTCGCGCTCTCTCTTTCATCAGCCTCCCAAAGTCCAAGACTATCTGCCTGGGCCGCTGAGTACAGCCGGAGCCAGGCTCAGCAATTGCAAACGTCCAGGGATTCCTCCCACCCCAAAGGGGCCAGCACCAAAAGCTCTTGCTGCTCTTCAAGTAGCCAGGCAAGCCCATTCACAGCCCCACAAACGCTCGCGCTCTCTCTTTCATCAGCCTCCCAAAGTCCAAGACTATCTGCCTGGGCCGCTGAGTACAGCCGGAGCCAGGATCAGCAATTGCAAACGTCCAGGGATTCCTCCCACACCAAAGGGGCCAGCACCAAAAGCTCTTGCTGCTCTCCAAGTAGCCAGGCAAGCCCATTCACAGCCCCACAAACGCTCGCGCTCTCTCTTTCATCAGCCTCCCAAAGTCCAAGACTATCTGCCTGGGCCGCTGAGTACAGCCGGAGCCAGGCTCAGCAATTGCGAACGTCCAGGGATTCCTCCCACCCCAAAGGGGGCCAGCACAAAAAGCTATTGCTGCTCTTCAAGTAGCCAGGCAAGCCCATTCACAGCCCCACAAACGCTCGCGCTCTCTCTTTCATCAGCCTCCCAAAGTCAAATATAATCTCCCTGGGCCGCTGAGTACAGCCGGAGCCAGGATCAGCAATTGCAAACGTCCAGGGATGCCTCCCACCCCAAAGGGGCCAGCACCAAAAGCTCTTGCTGCTCTTCAAGTAGCCAGGCAAGACCATTCACAGCCCCACAAACGCTCGCGCTCTCTCTTTCATCAGCCTCCCAAAGTCCAAGACTATCTGCCTGGGTCGCTGATTTCAGCCAGAGCCAGGCTCAGGATTTGTGAACGTCCAGTGATTTATCCTACATTAAAGGGGTCAGCACCAAAAGCTCTTGCTTCTCTTCAAGTAGCCAGGCAAGCCCATTCACAGCCCCACAAACGCTCGCGCTCTCTCTTTCATCAGCCTCCCAAAGTCCAAGACTATCTGCCTGGGCCGCTGAGTACAGCCAGAGCCAGGCTCAGCAATTGCAAACGTCCAGGGATTCCTCCCACCCCAAAGGGGCCAGCACAAAAAGCTCTTGCTGCTCTTCAAGTAGCCAGGCAAGCCCATTCACAGCCCCACAAACGCTCGCGCTCTCTCTTTCATCAGCCTCCCAAAGTCCAAGACTATCTGCCTGGGCCGCTGAGTACAGCCGGAGCCAGGCTCAGCAATTGCAAACGTCCAGGGATTCCTCCCACCCCAAAGGGGCCAGCACCAAAAGCTCTTGCTGCTCTCCAAGTAGCCAGGCAAGCCCATTCACAGCCCCACAAACGCTCGCGCTCTCTCTTTCATCAGCCTCCCAAAGTCCAAGACTATCTGCCTGGGCCGCTGAGTACAGCCGGAGCCAGGCTCAGCAATTGCGAACGTCCAGGGATTCCTCCCACCCCAAAGGGGCCAGCACAAAAAGCTCTTGCTGCTCTTCAAGTAGCCAGGCAAGCCCATTCACAGCCCCACAAACGCTCGCGCTCTCTCTTTCATCAGCCTCCCAAAGTCAAATATAATCTCCCTGGGCCGCTGAGTACAGCCGGAGCCAGGATCAGCAATTGCAAACGTCCAGGGATGCCTCCCACACCAAAGGGGCCAGCACCAAAAGCTCTTGCTGCTCTTCAAGTAGCCAGGCAAGCCCATTCACAGCCCCACAAACGCTCGCGCTCTCTCTTTCATCAGCCTCCCAAAGTCCAAGACTATCTGCCTGGGCCGCTGAGTACAGCCGGAGCCAGGCTCAGCAATTGCGAACGTCCAGGGATTCCTCCCACCCCAAAGGGGCCTGCACAAAAAGCTCTTGCTGCTCTTCAAGTAGCCAGGCAAGCCCATTCACAGCCCCACAAACGCTCGCGATCTCTCTTTCATCAGCCTCCCAAAGGCGAATACTATCTCCCTGGGCCACTGAGTACGGCCGGAGCCAGGCTCAGGAACCGCGAACTTCCAGGGATTCTTCCCACATGAAAGTGACCAGCACCAAAAGCTCTTGCTGCTCTTCAAGTAGCCAGGCAAGACCATTCGCAGCCCCACAAACGCTCGAGCTGCCTCTTTCTACAGCCTCTCAAATTTCCAATACTATCTGCTTGGGACACTGAGTACAGCCGGAGCCGGGCTCAGCAATCGAGAACGTCCAGGGATGCCTCCTACACCAAAGGGGCCAGCACCAAAAGCTCTTGCTGCTCTTCAAGTAGCCAGGCAAGCCCATTCACAGCCCCACAAACGCTCGCGCTCTCTCTTTCATCAGCCTCCCAAAGTCAAATATAATCTCCCTGGGCCGCTGAGTACAGCCGGAGCAAGGCTCAGCAATTGCAAACGTCCAGGGATGCCTCCCACCCCAAAGGGGCCAGCACCAAAAGCTCTTGCTGCTCTTCAAGTAGCCAGGCAAGCCCATTCACAGCCCCACAAACGCTCGCGCTCTCTCTTTCATCAGCCTCCCAAAGTCCAAGACTATCTGCCTGGGCCGCTGAGTACAGCCGGAGCCAGGATCAGCAATTGCAAACGTCCAGGGATTCCTCCCACAACAAAGGGGCCAGCACCAAAAGCTCTTGCTGCTCTCCAAGTAGCCAGGCAAGCCCATTCACAGCCCCACAAACGCTCGCGCTCTCTCTTTCATCAGCCTCCCAAAGTCCAAGACTATCTGCCTGGGCCGCTGAGTACAGCCGGAGCCAGGATCAGCACTTGCGAACGTCCAGGGATTCCTCCCACCCCAAAGGGGCCAGCACAAAAAGCTCTTGCTGCTCTTCAAGTAGCCAGGCAAGCCCATTCACAGCCCCACAAACGCTCGCGCTCTCTCTTTCATCAGCCTCCCAAAGTCCAAGACTATCTGCCTGGGGGGGCTGAGTACAGTCGGAGCCAGGCTCAGCAATTGCAAACGTCCAGGGATTCCTCCCACAACAAAGGGGCCAGCACCAAAAGCTCTTGCTGCTCTTCAAGTAGCCAGGCGAGACCATTCACAGCCCCACAAACGCTCGCGCTGCCTCTTCCTACAGCCTCCCAAAGTCCAATACTATCTGCCTGGGAGGCTGAGCATGAGCAAGGCCCAGAAATTGCGAACGTCCAGGGATTTCTCGCACCACAAAGAGGCCAGCACCAAAGGCTCTTGCTGCTCTTGAAGTAGCCAGGCAAGCCCATTCACAGCCCCACAAACGCTCGCGCTCTCTCTTTCATCAGCCTCCCAAGGTCCAACTCTATCTGCCTGGGCGGCTGAGTACAGCCGGAGCCAGGCTCAGCAATTGCAAACGTCCAGGGATTCCTCCCACCCCAAAGGGGCCAGCACCAAAAGCTCTTGCTGCTCTCCAAGTAGCCAGGCAAGCCCATTCACAGCCCCACAAACGCTCGCGCTCTCTCTTTCATCAGCCTCCCAAAGTCCAAGACTATCTGCCTGGGCCGCTGAGTACAGCCGGAGCCAGGCTCAGCAATTGCGAACGTCCAGGGATTCCTCCCACCCCAAAGGGGCCAGCACAAAAAGCTATTGCTGCTCTTCAAGTAGCCAGGCAAGCCCATTCACAGCCCCACAAACGCTCGCGCTCTCTCTTTCATCAGCCTCCCAAAGGCGAATACTATCTCCCTGGGCCACTGAGTACGGCCGGAGCCAGGCTCAGGAACTGCGAACTTCCAGGGATTCTTCCCACATGAAAGTGACCAGCACCAAAAGCTCTTGCTGCTCTTCAAGTAGCCAGGCAAGACCATTCGCAGCCCCACAAACGCTCGAGCTGCCTCTTTCTACAGCCTCTCAAATTTCCAATACTATCTGCTTGGGACACTGAGTACAGCCGGAGCCGGGCTCAGCAATCGAGAACGTCCAGGGATGCCTCCTACACCAAAGGGGCCAGCACCAAAAGCTCTTGCTGCTCTTGAAGTAGCCAGGCAAGCCCATTCACAGCCCCACAAACGCTGGCGCTGCCTCTTTAATCAGCCTCCCAAAGTCCAAGACTATCTGCCTGGGTCGCTGAGTACAGCCGGAGCCATGCTCAGCAATTGCGAACGTCCAGGGATTCCTCCCACAACAAAGGGCCCAGCACCAAAAGCTCTTGCTGCTCTTCAAGTAGCCAGGCAAGCCCATTCACAGCCCCACAAACGCTCGCGCTCTCTCTTTCATCAGCCTCCCAAAGTCCAAGACTATCTGCCTGGGCCGCTCAGTACAGCCGGAGCCAGGATCAGCAATTGCAAACGTCCAGGGATTCCTCCCACAACAAAGGGGCCAGCACCAAAAGCTCTTGCTGCTCTCCAAGTAGCCAGGCAAGCCCATTCACAGCCCCACAAACGCTCGCGCTCTCTCTTTCATCAGCCTCCCAAAGTCCAATACTATCTGCCTGGGCCGCTGAGTACAGCCGGAGCCAGGATCAGCACTTGCGAACGTCCAGGGATTCCTCCCACAACAAAGGGGCCAGCACAAAAAGCTCTTGCTGCTCTTCAAGTAGCCAGGCAAGCCCATTCACAGCCCCACAAACGCTCGCGCTCTCTCTTTCATCAGCCTCCCAAAGTCCAAGACTATCTGCCTGGGGGGGGCTGAGTACAGCCGGAGCCAGGCTCAGCAATTGCAAACGTCCAGGGATTCCTCCCACAACAAAGGGGCCAGCACCAAAAGCTCTTGCTGCTCTTCAAGTAGCCAGGCGAGACCATTCACAGCCCCACAAACGCTCGCGCTCTCTCTTTCATCAGCCTCCCAAAGTCCAACACTATCTGCCTGGGAGGCTGAGCATGAGCAAGGCCCAGAAATTGCGAACGTCCAGGGATTTCTCGCACCACAAAGAGGCCAGCACCAAAGGCTCTTGCTGCTCTTGAAGTAGCCAGGCAAGCCCATTCACAGCCCCACAAACGCTCGCGCTCTCTCTTTCATCAGCCTCCCAAAGTCCAACTCTATCTGCCTGGGCGGCTGAGTACAGCCGGAGCCAGGCTCAGCAATTGCAAACGTCCAGGGATTCCTCCCACATGAAAGTGACCAGCACCAAAAGCTCTTGCTGCTCTTCAAGTAGCCAGGCAAGCCCATTCACAGCCCCACAAACGCTCGCACTCTCTCTTTCATCAGCCTCCCAAAGTCCAAGACTATCTGCCTGGGCCGCTGAGTACAGCCGGAGCCAGGCTCAGCAATTGCAAACATCCAGGGATTCCTCCCACCCCAAAGGGGCCAGCACCAAAAGCTCTTGCTGCTCTTCAAGTAGCCAGGCGAGCCCATTCACAGCCCCACAAACGCTGGCGCTGCCTCTCCCTACAGCCTCCCAAAGTCCAAGACTATCTGCCTGGGCCGCTGAGTACAGCCAGAGCCAGGCTCAGCAATTGCGAACGTCCAGGGATTCCTCCCACAACAAAGGGGCCAGCACCAAAAGCTCTTGCTGCTCTTCAAGTAGCCAGGCAAGCCCATTCACAGCCCCACAAACGCTCGCGCTCTCTCTTTCATCAGCCTCCCAAAGTCCAAGACTATCTGCCTGGGCCGCTGAGTACAGCCGGAGCCAGGATCAGCAATTGCAAACGTCCAGGGATTCCTCCCACAACAAAGGGGCCAGCACCAAAAGCTCTTGCTGCTCTCCAAGTAGCCAGGCAAGCCCATTCACAGCCCCACAAACGCTCGCGCTCTCTCTTTCATCAGCCTCCCAAAGTCCAAGACTATCTGCCTGGGCCGCTGAGTACAGCCGGAGCCAGGCTCAGCAATTGCGAACGTCCAGGGATTCCTCCCACCCCAAAGGGGCCAGCACAAAAAGCTCTTGCTGCTCTTCAAGTAGCCAGGCAAGCCCATTCACAGCCCCACAAACGCTCGCGATCTCTCTTTCATCAGCCTCCCAAAGGCGAATACTATCTCCCTGGGCCACTGAGTACGGCCGGAGCCAGGCTCAGGAACTGCGAACTTCCAGGGATTCTTCCCACATGAAAGTGACCAGCACCAAAAGCTCTTGCTGCTCTTCAAGTAGCCAGGCAAGACCATTCACAGCCCCACAAACGCTCGAGCTGCCTCTTTCTACAGCCTCTCAAATTTCCAATACTATCTGCTTGGGACACTGAGTACAGCCGGAGTCGGGCTCAGCAATCGAGAACGTCCAGGGATGCCTCCTACACCAAAGGGGCCAGCACCAAAAGCTCTTGCTGCTCTTGAAGTAGCCAGGCAAGCCCATTCACAGCCCCACAAACGCTCGCGCTCTCTCTTTCATCAGCCTCCCAAAGTCCAAGACTATCTGCCTGGGCCGCTGAGTACAGCCGGAGCCAGGATCAGCAATTGCAAACGTCCAGGGATTCCTCCCACAACAAAGGGGCCAGCACCAAAAGCTCTTGCTGCTCTCCAAGTAGCCAGGCAAGCCCATTCACAGCCCCACAAACGCTCGCGCTCTCTCTTTCATCAGCCTCCCAAAGTCCAAGACTATCTGCCTGGGCCGCTGAGTACAGCCGGAGCCAGGCTCAGCAATTGCGAACGTCCAGGGATTCCTCCCACCCCAAAGGGGCCAGCACAAAAAGCTCTTGCTGCTCTCCAAGTAGCCAGGCAAGCCCATTCACAGCCCCACAAACGCTCGCGCTCTCTCTTTCATCAGCCTCCCAAAGTCCAAGACTATCTGCCTGGGCCGCTGAGTACAGCCGGAGCCAGGCTCAGCAATTGCGAACGTCCAGGGATTCCTCCCACCCCAAAGGGGCCAGCACAAAAAGCTCTTGCTGCTCTTCAAGTAGCCAGGCAAGCCCATTCACAGCCCCACAAACGCTCGCGATCTCTCTTTCATCAGCCTCCCAAAGGCGAATACTATCTCCCTGGGCCACTGAGTACGGCCGGAGCCAGGCTCAGGAACTGCGAACTTCCAGGGATTCTTCCCACATGAAAGTGACCAGCACCAAAAGCTCTTGCTGCTCTTCAAGTAGCCAGGCAAGACCATTCACAGCCCCACAAACGCTCGAGCTGCCTCTTTCTACAGCCTCTCAAATTTCCAATACTATCTGCTTGGGACACTGAGTACAGCCGGAGTCGGGCTCAGCAATCGAGAACGTCCAGGGATGCCTCCTACACCAAAGGGGCCAGCACCAAAAGCTCTTGCTGCTCTTGAAGTAGCCAGGCAAGCCCATTCACAGCCCCACAAACGCTGGCGCTGCCTCTTTAATCAGCCTCCCAAAGTCCAAGACTATCTGCCTGGGTCGCTGAGTACAGCCGGAGCCAGGCTCAGCAATTGCGAACGTCCAGGGATTCCTCCCACAACAAAGGGCCCAGCACCAAAAGCTCTTGCTGCTCTTCAAGTAGCCAGGCAAGCCCATTCACAGCCCCACAAACGCTCGCGCTCTCTCTTTCATCAGCCTCCCAAAGTCAAATATAATCTCCCTGGGCCGCTGAGTACAGCCGGAGCCAGGATCAGCAATTGCAAACGTCCAGGGATTCCTCCCACAACAAAGGGGCCAGCACCAAAAGCTCTTGCTGATCTTCAAGTAGCCAGGCAAGCCCATTCACAGCCCCACAAACGCTCGCGCTCTCTCTTTCATCAGCCTCCCAAAGTCCAAGACTATCTGCCTGGGCCGCTGAGTACAGCCGGAGCCAGGATCAGCAATTGCGAACGTCCAGGGATTCCTCCCACCCCAAAGGGGCCAGCACAAAAAGCTCTTGCTGCTCTTCAAGTAGCCAGGCAAGCCCATTCACAGCCCCACAAACGCTCGCGCTCTCTCTTTCATCAGCCTCCCAAAGTCCAAGACTATCTGCCTGGGGGGGCTGAGTATAGCCGGAGCCAGGCTCAGCAATTGCAAACGTCCAGGGATTCCTCCCACAACAAAGGGGCCAGCACCAAAAGCTCTTGCTGCTCTTCAAGTAGCCAGGCGAGACCATTCACAGCCCCACAAACGCTCGCGCTCTCTCTTTCATCAGCCTCCCAAAGTCCAAGACTATCTGCCTGGGGGGGCTGAGTACAGCCAGAGCCAGGCTCAGCAATTGCAAACGTGCAGGGATTCCTCCCACCCCAAAGGGGCCAGCACAAAAAGCTCTTGCTGCTCTTCAAGTAGCCAGGCAAGCCCATTCACAGCCCCACAAACGCTCGCGCTCTCTCTTTCATCAGCCTCCCAAAGTCCAAGACTATCTGCCTGGGCCGCTGAGTACAGCCGGAGCCAGGCTCAGCAATTGCGAACGTCCAGGGATTCCTCCCACAACAAAGGGGCCAGCACCAAAAGCTCTTGCTGCTCTTCAAGTAGCCAGGCAAGCCCATTCACAGCCCCACAAACGCTCGCGCTCTCTCTTTCATCAGCCTCCCAAAGTCCAAGACTATCTGCCTGGGCCGCTGAGTACAGCCGGAGCCAGGCTCAGCACTTGCGAACGTCCAGGGATTCCTCCCACCCCAAAGGGGCCAGCACCAAAAGCTCTTGCTGCTCTTCAAGTAGCCAGGCAAGCCCATTCACAGCCCCACAAACGCTCGCGCTGCCTCTCCCTACAGCCTCCCAAAGTCCAAGACTATCTGCCTGGGGGGGCTGAGTACAGCCGGAGCCAGGCTCAGCAATTGCAAACGTCCAGGGATTCCTCCCACAACAAAGGGGCCAGCACCAAAAGCTCTTGCTGCTCTTCAAGTAGCCAGGCGAGACCATTCACAGCCCCACAAACGATCGCGCTGCCTCTTCCTACAGCCTCCCAAAGTCCAAGACTATCTGCCTGGGCCGCTGAGCATGAGCAAGGCCCAGAAATTGCAAACGTCCAGGGATTCCTCCCACCCCAAAGGGGCCAGCACCAAAAGCTCTTGCTGCTCTTCAAGTAGCCAGGCAAGACCATTCGCAGCCCCACAAACGCTCACGCTCTCTCTTTCATCAGCCTACCAAAGTCCAATAATATCAGCCTGGGGGGCTGAGTACAACAGGAGCCAGGCTCAGCAATTGCGAAAGTTCCAGGGATTCCTTGCACCCCAAAGGGGCCAGCACCAAAAGCTCTTGCTGCTCTTCAAGTAGCCAGGCAATCCCATTCACAGCCCCACAAACGCTCGCGCTCTCTCTTTCATCAGCCTCCCAAAGTCCAAGACTATCTGCCTGGGGGGGCTGAGTACAGCCGGAGCCAGGCTCAGCAATTGCAAACGTCCAGGGATGCCTCCCACCCCAAAGGGGCCAGCACCAAAAGCTCTTGCTGCTCTTCAAGTAGCCAGGCAAGCCCATTCACAGCCCCACAAACGCTCGCGCTCTCTCTTTCATCAGCCTCCCAAAGTCCAAGACTATCTGCCTGGGCCGCTGAGTACAGCCAGAGCCAGGCTCAGCAATTGCAAACGTCCAGGGATTCCTCCCACCCCAAAGGGGCCAGCACAAAAAGCTCTTGCTGCTCTTCAAGTAGCCAGGCAAGACCATTCACAGCCCCACAAACGCTCGCGCTCTCTCTTTCATCAGCCTCCCAAAGTCCAAGATTATCTGCCTGGGACGCTGAGTACAGCCGCAGCCAGGCTCAGCAATTGCAAACGTCCAGGGATTCCTCCCACAACAAAGGGGCCAGCACCAAAAGCTCTTGCTGCTCTCCAAGTAGCCAGGCAAGCCCATTCACAGCCCCACAAACGCTCGCGCTCTCTCTTTCATCAGCCTCCCAAAGTCCAAGACTATCTGCCTGGGCCGCTGAGTACAGCCGGAGCCAGGCTCAGCAATTGCGAACGTCCAGGGATTCCTCCCACCCCAAAGGGGCCTGCACAAAAAGCTCTTGCTGCTCTTCAAGTAGCCAGGCAAGCCCATTCACAGCCCCACAAACGCTCGCGCTCTCTCTTTCATCAGCCTCCCAAAGGCGAATACTATCTCCCTGGGCCACTGAGTACGGCCGGAGCCAGGCTCAGGAACTGCGAACTTCCAGGGATTCTTCCCACATGAAAGTGACCAGCACCAAAAGCTCTTGCTGCTCTTCAAGTAGCCAGGCAAGACCATTCGCAGCCCCACAAACGCTCGAGCTGCCTCTTTCTACAGCCTCTCAAATTTCCAATACTATCTGCTTGGGACACTGAGTACAGCCGGAGCCGGGCTCAGCAATCGAGAACGTCCAGGGATGCCTCCTACACCAAAGGGGCCAGCACCAAAAGCTCTTGCTGCTCTCCAAGTAGCCAGGCAAGCCCATTCACAGCCCCACAAACGCTGGCGCTGCCTCTTTAATCAGCCTCCCAAAGTCCAAGACTATCTGCCTGGGTCGCTGAGTACAGCCGGAGCCATGCTCAGCAATTGCAAACGTCCAGGGATTCCTCCCACAACAAAGGGCCCAGCACCAAAAGCTCTTGCTGCTCTTCAAGTAGCCAGGCAAGCCCATTCACAGCCCCACAAACGCTCGCGCTCTCTCTTTCATCAGCCTCCCAAAGTCCAAGACTATCTGCCTGGGCCGCTCAGTACAGCCGGAGCCAGGATCAGCAATTGCAAACGTCCAGGGATTCCTCCCACAACAAAGGGGCCAGCACCAAAAGCTCTTGATGCTCTCCAAGTAGCCAGGCAAGCCCATTCACAGCCCCACAAACGCTCGCGCTCTCTCTTTCATCAGCCTCCCAAAGTCCAATACTATCTGCCTGGGCCGCTGAGTACAGCCGGAGCCAGGATCAGCACTTGCGAACGTCCAGGGATTCCTCCCACAACAAAGGGGCCAGCACAAAAAGCTCTTGCTGCTCTTCAAGTAGCCAGGCAAGCCCATTCACAGCCCCACAAACGCTCGCGCTCTCTCTTTCATCAGCCTCCCAAAGTCCAAGACTATCTGCCTGGGGGGGCTGAGTACAGCCGGAGCCAGGCTCAGCAATTGCAAACGTCCAGGGATTCCTCCCACAACAAAGGGGCCAGCACCAAAAGCTCTTGCTGCTCTTCAAGTAGCCAGGCGAGACCATTCACAGCCCCACAAACGCTCGCGCTCTCTCTTTCATCAGCCTCCCAAAGTCCAACACTATCTGCCTGGGAGGCTGAGCATGAGCAAGGCCCAGAAATTGCGAACGTCCAGGGATTTCTCGCACCACAAAGAGGCCAGCACCAAAGGCTCTTGCTGCTCTTGAAGTAGCCAGGCAAGCCCATTCACAGCCCCACAAACGCTCGCGCTCTCTCTTTCATCAGCCTCCCAAAGTCCAACTCTATCTGCCTGGGCGGCTGAGTACAGCCGGAGCCAGGCTCAGCAATTGCAAACGTCCAGGGATTCCTCCCACATGAAAGTGACCAGCACCAAAAGCTCTTGCTGCTCTTCAAGTAGCCAGGCAAGCCCATTCACAGCCCCACAAACGCTCGCGCTCTCTCTTTCATCAGCCTCCCAAAGTCCAAGACTATCTGCCTGGGCCGCTGAGTACAGCCGGAGCCAGGATCAGCAATTGCAAACGTCCAGGGATTCCTCCCACACCAAAGGGGCCAGCACCAAAAGCTCTTGCTGCTCTCCAAGTAGCCAGGCAAGCCCATTCACAGCCCCACAAACGCTCGCGCTCTCTCTTTCATCAGCCTCCCAAAGTCCAAGACTATCTGCCTGGGCCGCTGAGTACAGCCGGAGCCAGGCTCAGCAATTGCGAACGTCCAGGGATTCCTCCCACCCCAAAGGGGCCAGCACAAAAAGCTATTGCTGCTCTTCAAGTAGCCAGGCAAGCCCATTCACAGCCCCACAAACGCTCGCGCTCTCTCTTTCATCAGCCTCCCAAAGTCAAATATAATCTCCCTGGGCCGCTGAGTACAGCCGGAGCCAGGATCAGCAATTGCAAACGTCCAGGGATGCCTCCCACCCCAAAGGGGCCAGCACCAAAAGCTCTTGCTGCTCTTCAAGTAGCCAGGCAAGACCATTCACAGCCCCACAAACGCTCGCGCTCTCTCTTTCATCAGCCTCCCAAAGTCCAAGACTATCTGCCTGGGTCGCTGATTTCAGCCAGAGCCAGGCTCAGGATTTGTGAACGTCCAGTGATTTATCCTACATTAAAGGGGTCAGCACCAAAAGCTCTTGCTTCTCTTCAAGTAGCCAGGCAAGCCCATTCACAGCCCCACAAACGCTCGCGCTCTCTCTTTCATCAGCCTCCCAAAGTCCAAGACTATCTGCCTGGGCCGCTGAGTACAGCCAGAGCCAGGCTCAGCAATTGCAAACGTCCAGGGATTCCTCCCACCCCAAAGGGGCCAGCACAAAAAGCTCTTGCTGCTCTTCAAGTAGCCAGGCAAGCCCATTCACAGCCCCACAAACGCTCGCGCTCTCTCTTTCATCAGCCTCCCAAAGTCCAAGACTATCTGCCTGGGCCGCTGAGTACAGCCGGAGCCAGGCTCAGCAATTGCAAACGTCCAGGGATTCCTCCCACCCCAAAGGGGCCAGCACCAAAAGCTCTTGCTGCTCTCCAAGTAGCCAGGCAAGCCCATTCACAGCCCCACAAACGCTCGCGCTCTCTCTTTCATCAGCCTCCCAAAGTCCAAGACTATCTGCCTGGGCCGCTGAGTACAGCCGGAGCCAGGCTCAGCAATTGCGAACGTCCAGGGATTCCTCCCACCCCAAAGGGGCCAGCACAAAAAGCTCTTGCTGCTCTTCAAGTAGCCAGGCAAGCCCATTCACAGCCCCACAAACGCTCGCGCTCTCTCTTTCATCAGCCTCCCAAAGTCAAATATAATCTCCCTGGGCCGCTGAGTACAGCCGGAGCCAGGATCAGCAATTGCAAACGTCCAGGGATGCCTCCCACACCAAAGGGGCCAGCACCAAAAGCTCTTGCTGCTCTTCAAGTAGCCAGGCAAGCCCATTCACAGCCCCACAAACGCTCGCGCTCTCTCTTTCATCAGCCTCCCAAAGTCCAAGACTATCTGCCTGGGCCGCTGAGTACAGCCGGAGCCAGGCTCAGCAATTGCGAACGTCCAGGGATTCCTCCCACCCCAAAGGGGCCTGCACAAAAAGCTCTTGCTGCTCTTCAAGTAGCCAGGCAAGCCCATTCACAGCCCCACAAACGCTCGCGATCTCTCTTTCATCAGCCTCCCAAAGGCGAATACTATCTCCCTGGGCCACTGAGTACGGCCGGAGCCAGGCTCAGGAACCGCGAACTTCCAGGGATTCTTCCCACATGAAAGTGACCAGCACCAAAAGCTCTTGCTGCTCTTCAAGTAGCCAGGCAAGACCATTCGCAGCCCCACAAACGCTCGAGCTGCCTCTTTCTACAGCCTCTCAAATTTCCAATACTATCTGCTTGGGACACTGAGTACAGCCGGAGCCGGGCTCAGCAATCGAGAACGTCCAGGGATGCCTCCTACACCAAAGGGGCCAGCACCAAAAGCTCTTGCTGCTCTTCAAGTAGCCAGGCAAGCCCATTCACAGCCCCACAAACGCTCGCGCTCTCTCTTTCATCAGCCTCCCAAAGTCAAATATAATCTCCCTGGGCCGCTGAGTACAGCCGGAGCAAGGCTCAGCAATTGCAAACGTCCAGGGATGCCTCCCACCCCAAAGGGGCCAGCACCAAAAGCTCTTGCTGCTCTTCAAGTAGCCAGGCAAGCCCATTCACAGCCCCACAAACGCTCGCGCTCTCTCTTTCATCAGCCTCCCAAAGTCCAAGACTATCTGCCTGGGCCGCTGAGTACAGCCGGAGCCAGGATCAGCAATTGCAAACGTCCAGGGATTCCTCCCACAACAAAGGGGCCAGCACCAAAAGCTCTTGCTGCTCTCCAAGTAGCCAGGCAAGCCCATTCACAGCCCCACAAACGCTCGCGCTCTCTCTTTCATCAGCCTCCCAAAGTCCAAGACTATCTGCCTGGGCCGCTGAGTACAGCCGGAGCCAGGATCAGCACTTGCGAACGTCCAGGGATTCCTCCCACCCCAAAGGGGCCAGCACAAAAAGCTCTTGCTGCTCTTCAAGTAGCCAGGCAAGCCCATTCACAGCCCCACAAACGCTCGCGCTCTCTCTTTCATCAGCCTCCCAAAGTCCAAGACTATCTGCCTGGGGGGGCTGAGTACAGTCGGAGCCAGGCTCAGCAATTGCAAACGTCCAGGGATTCCTCCCACAACAAAGGGGCCAGCACCAAAAGCTCTTGCTGCTCTTCAAGTAGCCAGGCGAGACCATTCACAGCCCCACAAACGCTCGCGCTGCCTCTTCCTACAGCCTCCCAAAGTCCAATACTATCTGCCTGGGAGGCTGAGCATGAGCAAGGCCCAGAAATTGCGAACGTCCAGGGATTTCTCGCACCACAAAGAGGCCAGCACCAAAGGCTCTTGCTGCTCTTGAAGTAGCCAGGCAAGCCCATTCACAGCCCCACAAACGCTCGCGCTCTCTCTTTCATCAGCCTCCCAAGGTCCAACTCTATCTGCCTGGGCGGCTGAGTACAGCCGGAGCCAGGCTCAGCAATTGCAAACGTCCAGGGATTCCTCCCACCCCAAAGGGGCCAGCACCAAAAGCTCTTGCTGCTCTCCAAGTAGCCAGGCAAGCCCATTCACAGCCCCACAAACGCTCGCGCTCTCTCTTTCATCAGCCTCCCAAAGTCCAAGACTATCTGCCTGGGCCGCTGAGTACAGCCGGAGCCAGGCTCAGCAATTGCGAACGTCCAGGGATTCCTCCCACCCCAAAGGGGCCAGCACAAAAAGCTATTGCTGCTCTTCAAGTAGCCAGGCAAGCCCATTCACAGCCCCACAAACGCTCGCGCTCTCTCTTTCATCAGCCTCCCAAAGGCGAATACTATCTCCCTGGGCCACTGAGTACGGCCGGAGCCAGGCTCAGGAACTGCGAACTTCCAGGGATTCTTCCCACATGAAAGTGACCAGCACCAAAAGCTCTTGCTGCTCTTCAAGTAGCCAGGCAAGACCATTCGCAGCCCCACAAACGCTCGAGCTGCCTCTTTCTACAGCCTCTCAAATTTCCAATACTATCTGCTTGGGACACTGAGTACAGCCGGAGCCGGGCTCAGCAATCGAGAACGTCCAGGGATGCCTCCTACACCAAAGGGGCCAGCACCAAAAGCTCTTGCTGCTCTTGAAGTAGCCAGGCAAGCCCATTCACAGCCCCACAAACGCTGGCGCTGCCTCTTTAATCAGCCTCCCAAAGTCCAAGACTATCTGCCTGGGTCGCTGAGTACAGCCGGAGCCATGCTCAGCAATTGCGAACGTCCAGGGATTCCTCCCACAACAAAGGGCCCAGCACCAAAAGCTCTTGCTGCTCTTCAAGTAGCCAGGCAAGCCCATTCACAGCCCCACAAACGCTCGCGCTCTCTCTTTCATCAGCCTCCCAAAGTCCAAGACTATCTGCCTGGGCCGCTCAGTACAGCCGGAGCCAGGATCAGCAATTGCAAACGTCCAGGGATTCCTCCCACAACAAAGGGGCCAGCACCAAAAGCTCTTGCTGCTCTCCAAGTAGCCAGGCAAGCCCATTCACAGCCCCACAAACGCTCGCGCTCTCTCTTTCATCAGCCTCCCAAAGTCCAATACTATCTGCCTGGGCCGCTGAGTACAGCCGGAGCCAGGATCAGCACTTGCGAACGTCCAGGGATTCCTCCCACAACAAAGGGGCCAGCACAAAAAGCTCTTGCTGCTCTTCAAGTAGCCAGGCAAGCCCATTCACAGCCCCACAAACGCTCGCGCTCTCTCTTTCATCAGCCTCCCAAAGTCCAAGACTATCTGCCTGGGGGGGGCTGAGTACAGCCGGAGCCAGGCTCAGCAATTGCAAACGTCCAGGGATTCCTCCCACAACAAAGGGGCCAGCACCAAAAGCTCTTGCTGCTCTTCAAGTAGCCAGGCGAGACCATTCACAGCCCCACAAACGCTCGCGCTCTCTCTTTCATCAGCCTCCCAAAGTCCAACACTATCTGCCTGGGAGGCTGAGCATGAGCAAGGCCCAGAAATTGCGAACGTCCAGGGATTTCTCGCACCACAAAGAGGCCAGCACCAAAGGCTCTTGCTGCTCTTGAAGTAGCCAGGCAAGCCCATTCACAGCCCCACAAACGCTCGCGCTCTCTCTTTCATCAGCCTCCCAAAGTCCAACTCTATCTGCCTGGGCGGCTGAGTACAGCCGGAGCCAGGCTCAGCAATTGCAAACGTCCAGGGATTCCTCCCACATGAAAGTGACCAGCACCAAAAGCTCTTGCTGCTCTTCAAGTAGCCAGGCAAGCCCATTCACAGCCCCACAAACGCTCGCACTCTCTCTTTCATCAGCCTCCCAAAGTCCAAGACTATCTGCCTGGGCCGCTGAGTACAGCCGGAGCCAGGCTCAGCAATTGCAAACATCCAGGGATTCCTCCCACCCCAAAGGGGCCAGCACCAAAAGCTCTTGCTGCTCTTCAAGTAGCCAGGCGAGCCCATTCACAGCCCCACAAACGCTGGCGCTGCCTCTCCCTACAGCCTCCCAAAGTCCAAGACTATCTGCCTGGGCCGCTGAGTACAGCCAGAGCCAGGCTCAGCAATTGCGAACGTCCAGGGATTCCTCCCACAACAAAGGGGCCAGCACCAAAAGCTCTTGCTGCTCTTCAAGTAGCCAGGCAAGCCCATTCACAGCCCCACAAACGCTCGCGCTCTCTCTTTCATCAGCCTCCCAAAGTCCAAGACTATCTGCCTGGGCCGCTGAGTACAGCCGGAGCCAGGATCAGCAATTGCAAACGTCCAGGGATTCCTCCCACAACAAAGGGGCCAGCACCAAAAGCTCTTGCTGCTCTCCAAGTAGCCAGGCAAGCCCATTCACAGCCCCACAAACGCTCGCGCTCTCTCTTTCATCAGCCTCCCAAAGTCCAAGACTATCTGCCTGGGCCGCTGAGTACAGCCGGAGCCAGGCTCAGCAATTGCGAACGTCCAGGGATTCCTCCCACCCCAAAGGGGCCAGCACAAAAAGCTCTTGCTGCTCTTCAAGTAGCCAGGCAAGCCCATTCACAGCCCCACAAACGCTCGCGATCTCTCTTTCATCAGCCTCCCAAAGGCGAATACTATCTCCCTGGGCCACTGAGTACGGCCGGAGCCAGGCTCAGGAACTGCGAACTTCCAGGGATTCTTCCCACATGAAAGTGACCAGCACCAAAAGCTCTTGCTGCTCTTCAAGTAGCCAGGCAAGACCATTCACAGCCCCACAAACGCTCGAGCTGCCTCTTTCTACAGCCTCTCAAATTTCCAATACTATCTGCTTGGGACACTGAGTACAGCCGGAGTCGGGCTCAGCAATCGAGAACGTCCAGGGATGCCTCCTACACCAAAGGGGCCAGCACCAAAAGCTCTTGCTGCTCTTGAAGTAGCCAGGCAAGCCCATTCACAGCCCCACAAACGCTGGCGCTGCCTCTTTAATCAGCCTCCCAAAGTCCAAGACTATCTGCCTGGGTCGCTGAGTACAGCCGGAGCCAGGCTCAGCAATTGCGAACGTCCAGGGATTCCTCCCACAACAAAGGGCCCAGCACCAAAAGCTCTTGCTGCTCTTCAAGTAGCCAGGCAAGCCCATTCACAGCCCCACAAACGCTCGCGCTCTCTCTTTCATCAGCCTCCCAAAGTCCAAGACTATCTGCCTGGGCCGCTGAGTACAGCCGGAGCCAGGATCAGCAATTGCAAACGTCCAGGGATTCCTCCCACAACAAAGGGGCCAGCACCAAAAGCTCTTGCTGATCTTCAAGTAGCCAGGCAAGCCCATTCACAGCCCCACAAACGCTCGCGCTCTCTCTTTCATCAGCCTCCCAAAGTCCAAGACTATCTGCCTGGGCCGCTGAGTACAGCCGGAGCCAGGATCAGCAATTGCGAACGTCCAGGGATTCCTCCCACCCCAAAGGGGCCAGCACAAAAAGCTCTTGCTGCTCTTCAAGTAGCCAGGCAAGCCCATTCACAGCCCCACAAACGCTCGCGCTCTCTCTTTCATCAGCCTCCCAAAGTCCAAGACTATCTGCCTGGGGGGGCTGAGTATAGCCGGAGCCAGGCTCAGCAATTGCAAACGTCCAGGGATTCCTCCCACAACAAAGGGGCCAGCACCAAAAGCTCTTGCTGCTCTTCAAGTAGCCAGGCGAGACCATTCACAGCCCCACAAACGCTCGCGCTCTCTCTTTCATCAGCCTCCCAAAGTCCAAGACTATCTGCCTGGGCCGCTGAGTACAGCCAGAGCCAGGCTCAGCAATTGCAAACGTGCAGGGATTCCTCCCACCCCAAAGGGGCCAGCACAAAAAGCTCTTGCTGCTCTTCAAGTAGCCAGGCAAGCCCATTCACAGCCCCACAAACGCTCGCGCTCTCTCTTTCATCAGCCTCCCAAAGTCCAAGACTATCTGCCTGGGCCGCTGAGTACAGCCGGAGCCAGGCTCAGCAATTGCGAACGTCCAGGGATTCCTCCCACAACAAAGGGGCCAGCACCAAAAGCTCTTGCTGCTCTTCAAGTAGCCAGGCAAGCCCATTCACAGCCCCACAAACGCTCGCGCTCTCTCTTTCATCAGCCTCCCAAAGTCCAAGACTATCTGCCTGGGCCGCTGAGTACAGCCGGAGCCAGGCTCAGCACTTGCGAACGTCCAGGGATTCCTCCCACCCCAAAGGGGCCAGCACCAAAAGCTCTTGCTGCTCTTCAAGTAGCCAGGCAAGCCCATTCACAGCCCCACAAACGCTCGCGCTCTCTCTTTCATCAGCCTCCCAAAGTCCAAGACTATCTGCCTGGGGGGGCTGAGTACAGCCGGAGCCAGGCTCAGCAATTGCAAACGTCCAGGGATTCCTCCCACAACAAAGGGGCCAGCACCAAAAGCTCTTGCTGCTCTTCAAGTAGCCAGGCGAGACCATTCACAGCCCCACAAACGATCGCGCTGCCTCTTCCTACAGCCTCCCAAAGTCCAAGACTATCTGCCTGGGCCGCTGAGCATGAGCAAGGCCCAGAAATTGCAAACGTCCAGGGATTCCTCCCACCCCAAAGGGGCCAGCACCAAAAGCTCTTGCTGCTCTTCAAGTAGCCAGGCAAGACCATTCGCAGCCCCACAAACGCTCACGCTCTCTCTTTCATCAGCCTACCAAAGTCCAATAATATCAGCCTGGGGGGCTGAGTACAACAGGAGCCAGGCTCAGCAATTGCGAAAGTTCCAGGGATTCCTTGCACCCCAAAGGGGCCAGCACCAAAAGCTCTTGCTGCTCTTCAAGTAGCCAGGCAATCCCATTCACAGCCCCACAAACGCTCGCGCTCTCTCTTTCATCAGCCTCCCAAAGTCCAATACTATCTGCCTGGGCCGCTGAGTACAGCCGGAGCCAGGCTCAGCAATTGCAAACGTCCAGGGATGCCTCCCACCCCAAAGGGGCCAGCACCAAAAGCTCTTGCTGCTCTTCAAGTAGCCAGGCAAGCCCATTCACAGCCCCACAAACGCTCGCGCTCTCTCTTTCATCAGCCTCCCAAAGTCCAAGACTATCTGCCTGGGCCGCTGAGTACAGCCAGAGCCAGGCTCAGCAATTGCAAACGTCCAGGGATTCCTCCCACCCCAAAGGGGCCAGCACAAAAAGCTCTTGCTGCTCTTCAAGTAGCCAGGCAATACCATTCACAGCCCCACAAACGCTCGCGCTCTCTCTTTCATCAGCCTCCCAAAGTCCAAGATTATCTGCCTGGGACGCTGAGTACAGCCGCAGCCAGGCTCAGCAATTGCAAACGTCCAGGGATTCCTCCCACAACAAAGGGGCCAGCACCAAAAGCTCTTGCTGCTCTCCAAGTAGCCAGGCAAGCCCATTCACAGCCCCACAAACGCTCGCGCTCTCTCTTTCATCAGCCTCCCAAAGTCCAAGACTATCTGCCTGGGCCGCTGAGTACAGCCGGAGCCAGGCTCAGCAATTGCGAACGTCCAGGGATTCCTCCCACCCCAAAGGGGCCTGCACAAAAAGCTCTTGCTGCTCTTCAAGTAGCCAGGCAAGCCCATTCACAGCCCCACAAACGCTCGCGCTCTCTCTTTCATCAGCCTCCCAAAGGCGAATACTATCTCCCTGGGCCACTGAGTACGGCCGGAGCCAGGCTCAGGAACTGCGAACTTCCAGGGATTCTTCCCACATGAAAGTGACCAGCACCAAAAGCTCTTGCTGCTCTTCAAGTAGCCAGGCAAGACCATTCGCAGCCCCACAAACGCTCGAGCTGCCTCTTTCTACAGCCTCTCAAATTTCCAATACTATCTGCTTGGGACACTGAGTACAGCCGGAGCCGGGCTCAGCAATCGAGAACGTCCAGGGATGCCTCCTACACCAAAGGGGCCAGCACCAAAAGCTCTTGCTGCTCTCCAAGTAGCCAGGCAAGCCCATTCACAGCCCCACAAACGCTGGCGCTGCCTCTTTAATCAGCCTCCCAAAGTCCAAGACTATCTGCCTGGGTCGCTGAGTACAGCCGGAGCCATGCTCAGCAATTGCAAACGTCCAGGGATTCCTCCCACAACAAAGGGCCCAGCACCAAAAGCTCTTGCTGCTCTTCAAGTAGCCAGGCAAGCCCATTCACAGCCCCACAAACGCTCGCGCTCTCTCTTTCATCAGCCTCCCAAAGTCCAAGACTATCTGCCTGGGCCGCTCAGTACAGCCGGAGCCAGGATCAGCAATTGCAAACGTCCAGGGATTCCTCCCACAACAAAGGGGCCAGCACCAAAAGCTCTTGATGCTCTCCAAGTAGCCAGGCAAGCCCATTCACAGCCCCACAAACGCTCGCGCTCTCTCTTTCATCAGCCTCCCAAAGTCCAATACTATCTGCCTGGGCCGCTGAGTACAGCCGGAGCCAGGATCAGCACTTGCGAACGTCCAGGGATTCCTCCCACAACAAAGGGGCCAGCACAAAAAGCTCTTGCTGCTCTTCAAGTAGCCAGGCAAGCCCATTCACAGCCCCACAAACGCTCGCGCTCTCTCTTTCATCAGCCTCCCAAAGTCCAAGACTATCTGCCTGGGGGGGCTGAGTACAGCCGGAGCCAGGCTCAGCAATTGCAAACGTCCAGGGATTCCTCCCACAACAAAGGGGCCAGCACCAAAAGCTCTTGCTGCTCTTCAAGTAGCCAGGCGAGACCATTCACAGCCCCACAAACGCTCGCGCTCTCTCTTTCATCAGCCTCCCAAAGTCCAACACTATCTGCCTGGGAGGCTGAGCATGAGCAAGGCCCAGAAATTGCGAACGTCCAGGGATTTCTCGCACCACAAAGAGGCCAGCACCAAAGGCTCTTGCTGCTCTTGAAGTAGCCAGGCAAGCCCATTCACAGCCCCACAAACGCTCGCGCTCTCTCTTTCATCAGCCTCCCAAAGTCCAACTCTATCTGCCTGGGCGGCTGAGTACAGCCGGAGCCAGGCTCAGCAATTGCAAACGTCCAGGGATTCCTCCCACATGAAAGTGACCAGCACCAAAAGCTCTTGCTGCTCTTCAAGTAGCCAGGCAAGCCCATTCACAGCCCCACAAACGCTCGCGCTCTCTCTTTCATCAGCCTCCCAAAGTCCAAGACTATCTGCCTGGGCCGCTGAGTACAGCCGGAGCCAGGCTCAGCAATTGCAAACATCCAGGGATTCCTCCCACCCCAAAGGGGCCAGCACCAAAAGCTCTTGCTGCTCTTCAAGTAGCCAGGCGAGCCCATTCACAGCCCCACAAACGCTGGCGCTGCCTCTCCCTACAGCCTCCCAAAGTCCAAGACTATCTGCCTGGGCCGCTGAGTACAGCCAGAGCCAGGCTCAGCAATTGCGAACGTCCAGGGATTCCTCCCACAACAAAGGGGCCAGCACCAAAAGCTCTTGCTGCTCTTCAAGTAGCCAGGCAAGCCCATTCACAGCCCCACAAACGCTCGCGCTCTCTCTTTCATCAGCCTCCCAAAGTCCAAGACTATCTGCCTGGGCCGCTGAGTACAGCCGGAGCCAGGATCAGCAATTGCAAACGTCCAGGGATTCCTCCCACAACAAAGGGGCCAGCACCAAAAGCTCTTGCTGCTCTCCAAGTAGCCAGGCAAGCCCATTCACAGCCCCACAAACGCTCGCGCTCTCTCTTTCATCAGCCTCCCAAAGTCCAAGACTATCTGCCTGGGCCGCTGAGTACAGCCGGAGCCAGGCTCAGCAATTGCGAACGTCCAGGGATTCCTCCCACCCCAAAGGGGCCAGCACAAAAAGCTCTTGCTGCTCTTCAAGTAGCCAGGCAAGCCCATTCACAGCCCCACAAACGCTCGCGATCTCTCTTTCATCAGCCTCCCAAAGGCGAATACTATCTCCCTGGGCCACTGAGTACGGCCGGAGCCAGGCTCAGGAACTGCGAACTTCCAGGGATTCTTCCCACATGAAAGTGACCAGCACCAAAAGCTCTTGCTGCTCTTCAAGTAGCCAGGCAAGACCATTCGCAGCCCCACAAACGCTCGCGCTCTCTCTTTCATCAGCCTCTCAAATTTCCAATACTATCTGCTTGGAACACTGAGTACAGCCGGAGCCGGGCTCAGCAATCGAGAACGTCCAGGGATGCCTCCTACACCAAAGGGGCCAGCACCAAAAGCTCTTGCTGCTCTTGAAGTAGCCAGGCAAGCCCATTCACAGCCCCACAAACGCTGGCGCTGCCTCTTTAATCAGCCTCCCAAAGTCCAAGACTATCTGCCTGGGTCGCTGAGTACAGCCGGAGCCAGGCTCAGCAATTGCGAACGTCCAGGGATTCCTCCCACAACAAAGGGGCCAGCACCAAAAGCTCTTGCTGCTCTTCAAGTAGCCAGGCAAGCCCATTCACAGCCCCACAAACGCTCGCGCTCTCTCTTTCATCAGCCTCCCAAAGTCCAAGACTATCTGCCTGGGCCGCTGAGTACAGCCGGAGCCAGGATCAGCAATTGCAAACGTCCAGGGATGCCTCCCACCCCAAAGGGGCCAGCAACAAAAGCTCTTGCTTCTCTTCAAGTAGCCAGGCAAGCCCATTCACAGCCCCACAAACGCTCGCGCTCTCTCTTTCATCAGCCTCCCAAAGTCCAAGACTATCTGCCTGGGCCGCTGAGTACAGCCGGAGCCAGGATCAGCAATTGCGAACGTCCAGGGATTCCTCCCACCCCAAAGGGGCCAGCACAAAAAGCTCTTGCTGCTCTTCAAGTAGCCAGGCAAGCCCATTCACAGCCCCACAAACGCTCGCGCTCTCTCTTTCATCAGCCTCCCAAAGTCCAAGACTATCTGCCTGGGGGGGCTGAGTACAGCCGGAGCCAGGCTCAGCAATTGCAAACGTCCAGGGATTCCTCCCACAACAAAGGGGCCAGCACCAAAAGCTCTTGCTGCTCTTCAAGTAGCCAGGCGAGACCATTCACAGCCCCACAAACGCTCGCGCTGCCTCTTCCTACAGCCTCCCAAAGTCCAATACTATCTGCCTGGGAGGCTGAGCATGAGCAAGGCCCAGAAATTGCGAACGTCCAGGGATTTCTCGCACCACAAAGAGGCCAGCACCAAAGGCTCTTGCTTCTCTTGAAGTAGCTAGGCAAGCCCATTCACAGCCCCACAAACGCTCGCGCTCTCTCTTTCATCAGCCTCCCAAGGTCCAACTCTATCTGCCTGGGCGGCTGAGTACAGCCGGAGCCAGGCTCAGCAATTGCAAACGTCCAGGGATTCCTCCCACACCAAAGGGCCCAGCACCAAAAGCTCTTGCTGCTCTTCAAGTAGCCAGGCAAGCCCATTCACAGCCCCACAAACGCTCGCACTCTCTCTTTCATCAGCCTCCCAAAGTCCAAGACTATCTGCCTGGGCCGCTGAGTACAGCCGGAGCCAGGCTCAGCAATTGCAAACATCCAGGGATTCCTCCCACAACAAAGGGGCCAGCACCAAAAGCTCTTGCTGCTCTTCAAGTAGCCAGGCGAGCCCATTCACAGCCCCACAAACGCTGGCGCTGCCTCTCCCTACAGCCTCCCAAAGTCCAAGACTATCTGCCTGGGCCGCTGAGTACAGCCAGAGCCAGGCTCAGCAATTGCAAACGTGCAGGGATTCCTCCCACAACAAAGGGGCCAGCACCAAAAGCTCTTGCTGCTCTTGAAGTAGCCAGGCAAGCCCATTCACACCCCACAAACGCTCGCGCTCTCTCTTTCATCAGCCTCCCAAAGTCCAAGACTATCTGCCTGGGCCGCTGAGTACAGCCGGAGCCAGGATCAGCAATTGCAAACGTCCAGGGATGCCTCCCACCCCAAAGGGGCCAGCACCAAAAGCTCTTGCTGCTCTTCAAGTAGCCAGGCAAGCCCATTCACAGCCCCACAAACGCTCGCGCTCTCTCTTTCATCAGCCTCCCAAAGTCCAAGACTATCTGCCTGGGCCGCTGAGTACAGCCGGAGCCAGGATCAGCAATTGCAAACGTCCAGGGATTCCTCCCACACCAAAGGGGCCAGCACCAAAAGCTCTTGCTGCTCTCCAAGTAGCCAGGCAAGCCCATTCACAGCCCCACAAACGCTCGCGCTCTCTCTTTCATCAGCCTCCCAAAGTCCAAGACTATCTGCCTGGGCCGCTGAGTACAGCCGGAGCCAGGCTCAGCAATTTCGAACGTCCAGGGATTCCTCCCACCCCAAAGGGGCCAGCACCAAAAGCTCTTGCTGCTCTTCAAGTAGCCAGGCAAGCCCATTCACAGCCCCACAAACGCTCGCGCTCTCTCTTTCATCAGCCTCCCAAAGTCAAATATAATCTCCCTGGGCCGCTGAGTACAGCCGGAGCCAGGATCAGCAATTGCAAACGTCCAGGGATGCCTCCCACCCCAAAGGGGCCAGCACCAAAAGCTCTTGCTGCTCTTCAAGTAGCCAGGCAAGACCATTCACAGCCCCACAAACGCTCGCGCTCTCTCTTTCATCAGCCTCCCAAAGTCCAAGACTATCTGCCTGGGTCGCTGATTTCAGCCAGAGCCAGGCTCAGGATTTGTGAACGTCCAGTGATTTATCCTACATTAAAGGGGTCAGCACCAAAAGCTCTTGCTTCTCTTCAAGTAGCCAGGCAAGCCCATTCACAGCCCCACAAACGCTCGCGCTCTCTCTTTCATCAGCCTCCCAAAGTCCAAGACTATCTGCCTGTGCCGCTGAGTACAGCCAGAGCCAGGCTCAGCAATTGCAAACGTCCAGGGATTCCTCCCACCCCAAAGGGGCCAGCACAAAAAGCTCTTGCTGCTCTTCAAGTAGCCAGGCAAGCCCATTCACAGCCCCACAAACGCTCGCGCTCTCTCTTTCATCAGCCTCCCAAAGTCCAAGACTATCTGCCTGGGCCGCTGAGTACAGCCGGAGCCAGGCTCAGCAATTGCAAACGTCCAGGGATTCCTCCCACCCCAAAGGGGCCAGCACCAAAAGCTCTTGCTGCTCTCCAAGTAGCCAGGCAAGCCCATTCACAGCCCCACAAACGCTCGCGCTCTCTCTTTCATCAGCCTCCCAAAGTCCAAGACTATCTGCCTGGGCCGCTGAGTACAGCCGGAGCCAGGCTCAGCAATTGCGAACGTCCAGGGATTCCTCCCACCCCAAAGGGGCCAGCACAAAAAGCTCTTGCTGCTCTTCAAGTAGCCAGGCAAGCCCATTCACAGCCCCACAAACGCTCGCGCTCTCTCTTTCATCAGCCTCCCAAAGTCAAATATAATCTCCCTGGGCCGCTGAGTACAGCCGGAGCCAGGATCAGCAATTGCAAACGTCCAGGGATGCCTCCCACACCAAAGGGGCCAGCACCAAAAGCTCTTGCTGCTCTTCAAGTAGCCAGGCAAGCCCATTCACAGCCCCACAAACGCTCGCGCTCTCTCTTTCATCAGCCTCCCAAAGTCCAAGACTATCTGCCTGGGCCGCTGAGTACAGCCGGAGCCAGGCTCAGCAATTGCGAACGTCCAGGGATTCCTCCCACCCCAAAGGGGCCAGCACAAAAAGCTCTTGCTGCTCTTCAAGTAGCCAGGCAAGCCCATTCACAGCCCCACAAACGCTCGCGATCTCTCTTTCATCAGCCTCCCAAAGGCGAATACTATCTCCCTGGGCCACTGAGTACGGCCGGAGCCAGGCTCAGGAACCGCGAACTTCCAGGGATTCTTCCCACATGAAAGTGACCAGCACCAAAAGCTCTTGCTGCTCTTCAAGTAGCCAGGCAAGACCATTCGCAGCCCCACAAACGCTCGAGCTGCCTCTTTCTACAGCCTCTCAAATTTCCAATACTATCTGCTTGGGACACTGAGTACAGCCGGAGCCGGGCTCAGCAATCGAGAACGTCCAGGGATGCCTCCTACACCAAAGGGGCCAGCACCAAAAGCTCTTGCTGCTCTTCAAGTAGCCAGGCAAGCCCATTCACAGCCCCACAAACGCTCGCGCTCTCTCTTTCATCAGCCTCCCAAAGTCAAATATAATCTCCCTGGGCCGCTGAGTACAGCCGGAGCAAGGCTCAGCAATTGCAAACGTCCAGGGATGCCTCCCACCCCAAAGGGGCCAGCACCAAAAGCTCTTGCTGCTCTTCAAGTAGCCAGGCAAGACCATTCACAGCCCCACAAACGCTCGCGCTCTCTCTTTCATCAGCCTCCCAAAGTCCAAGACTATCTGCCTGGGCCGCTGAGTACAGCCGGAGCCAGGATCAGCAATTGCAAACGTCCAGGGATTCCTCCCACAACAAAGGGGCCAGCACCAAAAGCTCTTGCTGCTCTCCAAGTAGCCAGGCAAGCCCATTCACAGCCCCACAAACGCTCGCGCTCTCTCTTTCATCAGCCTCCCAAAGTCCAATACTATCTGCCTGGGCCACTGAGTACAGCCGGAGCCAGGATCAGCACTTGCGAACGTCCAGGGATTCCTCCCACCCCAAAGGGGCCAGCACAAAAAGCTCTTGCTGCTCTTCAAGTAGCCAGGCAAGCCCATTCACAGCCCCACAAACGCTCGCGCTCTCTCTTTCATCAGCCTCCCAAAGTCCAAGACTATCTGCCTGGGGGGGCTGAGTACAGCCGGAGCCAGGCTCAGCAATTGCAAACGTCCAGGGATTCCTCCCACAACAAAGGGGCCAGCACCAAAAGCTCTTGCTGCTCTTCAAGTAGCCAGGCGAGACCATTCACAGCCCCACAAACGCTCGCGCTGCCTCTTCCTACAGCCTCCCAAAGTCCAATACTATCTGCCTGGGAGGCTGAGCATGAGCAAGGCCCAGAAATTGCGAACGTCCAGGGATTTCTCGCACCACAAAGAGGCCAGCACCAAAGGCTCTTGCTGCTCTTGAAGTAGCCAGGCAAGCCCATTCACAGCCCCACAAACGCTCGCGCTCTCTCTTTCATCAGCCTCCCAAGGTCCAACTCTATCTGCCTGGGCGGCTGAGTACAGCCGGAGCAAGGCTCAGCAATTGCAAACGTCCAGGGATTCCTCCCACCCCAAAGGGGCCAGCACCAAAAGCTCTTGCTGCTCTCCAAGTAGCCAGGCAAGCCCATTCACAGCCCCACAAACGCTCGCGCTCTCTCTTTCATCAGCCTCCCAAAGTCCAAGACTATCTGCCTGGGCCGCTGAGTACAGCCGGAGCCAGGCTCAGCAATTGCGAACGTCCAGGGATTCCTCCCACCCCAAAGGGGCCAGCACAAAAAGCTCTTGCTGCTCTTCAAGTAGCCAGGCAAGCCCATTTACAGCCCCACAAACGCTCGCGCTCTCTCTTTCATCAGCCTCCCAAAGGCGAATACTATCTCCCTGGGCCACTGAGTACGGCCGGAGCCAGGCTCAGGAACTGCGAACTTCCAGGGATTCTTCCCACATGAAAGTGACCAGCACCAAAAGCTCTTGCTGCTCTTCAAGTAGCCAGGCAAGACCATTCGCAGCCCCACAAACGCTCGAGCTGCCTCTTTCTACAGCCTCTCAAATTTCCAATACTATCTGCTTGGGACACTGAGTACAGCCGGAGCCGGGCTCAGCAATCGAGAACGTCCAGGGATGCCTCCTACACCAAAGGGGCCAGCACCAAAAGCTCTTGCTGCTCTTCAAGTAGCCAGGCAAGCCCATTCACAGCCCCACAAACGCTGGCGCTGCCTCTTTAATCAGCCTCCCAAAGTCCAAGACTATCTGCCTGGGTCGCTGAGTACAGCCGGAGCCATGCTCAGCAATTGCGAACGTCCAGGGATTCCTCCCACAACAAAGGGCCCAGCACCAAAAGCTCTTGCTGCTCTTCAAGTAGCCAGGCAAGCCCATTCACAGCCCCACAAACGCTCGCGCTCTCTCTTTCATCAGCCTCCCAAAGTCCAAGACTATCTGCCTGGGCCGCTCAGTACAGCCGGAGCCAGGATCAGCAATTGCAAACGTCCAGGGATTCCTCCCACAACAAAGGGGCCAGCACCAAAAGCTCTTGCTGCTCTTCAAGTAGCCAGGCAAGACCATTCACAGCCCCACAAACGCTCGCGCTCTCTCTTTCATCAGCCTCCCAAAGTCCAATACTATCTGCCTGGGCCGCTGAGTACAGCCGGAGCCAGGATCAGCACTTGCGAACGTCCAGGGATTCCTCCCACAACAAAGGGGCCAGCACAAAAAGCTCTTGCTGCTCTTCAAGTAGCCAGGCAAGCCCATTCACAGCCCCACAAACGCTCGCGCTCTCTCTTTCATCAGCCTCCCAAAGTCCAAGACTATCTGCCTGGGGGGGCTGAGTACAGCCGGAGCCAGGCTCAGCAATTGCAAACGTCCAGGGATTCCTCCCACAACAAAGGGGCCAGCACCAAAAGCTCTTGCTGCTCTTCAAGTAGCCAGGCGAGACCATTCACAGCCCCACAAACGCTCGCGCTCTCTCTTTCATCAGCCTCCCAAAGTCCAACACTATCTGCCTGGGAGGCTGAGCATGAGCAAGGCCCAGAAATTGCGAACGTCCAGGGATTTCTCGCACCACAAAGAGGCCAGCACCAAAGGCTCTTGCTGCTCTTGAAGTAGCCAGGCAAGCCCATTCACAGCCCCACAAACGCTCGCGCTCTCTCTTTCATCAGCCTCCCAAAGTCCAACTCTATCTGCCTGGGCGGCTGAGTACAGCCGGAGCCAGGCTCAGCAATTGCAAACGTCCAGGGATTCCTCCCACATGAAAGTGACCAGCACCAAAAGCTCTTGCTGCTCTTCAAGTAGCCAGGCAAGCCCATTCACAGCCCCACAAACGCTCGCGCTCTCTCTTTCATCAGCCTCCCAAAGTCCAAGACTATCTGCCTGGGCCGCTGAGTACAGCCGGAGCCAGGCTCAGCAATTGCAAACATCCAGGGATTCCTCCCACCCCAAAGGGGCCAGCACCAAAAGCTCTTGCTGCTCTTCAAGTAGCCAGGCGAGCCCATTCACAGCCCCACAAACGCTGGCGCTGCCTCTCCCTACAGCCTCCCAAAGTCCAAGACTATCTGCCTGGGGGGGCTGAGTACAGCCAGAGCCAGGCTCAGCAATTGCGAACGTCCAGGGATTCCTCCCACAACAAAGGGGCCAGCACCAAAAGCTCTTGCTGCTCTTCAAGTAGCCAGGCAAGCCCATTCACAGCCCCACAAACGCTCGCGCTCTCTCTTTCATCAGCCTCCCAAAGTCCAAGACTATCTGCCTGGGCCGCTGAGTACAGCCGGAGCCAGGATCAGCAATTGCAAACGTCCAGGGATTCCTCCCACAACAAAGGGGCCAGCACCAAAAGCTCTTGCTGCTCTCCAAGTAGCCAGGCAAGCCCATTCACAGCCCCACAAACGCTCGCGCTCTCTCTTTCATCAGCCTCCCAAAGTCCAAGACTATCTGCCTGGGCCGCTGAGTACAGCCGGAGCCAGGCTCAGCAATTGCGACCGTCCAGGGATTCCTCCCACCCCAAAGGGGCCAGCACAAAAAGCTCTTGCTGCTCTTCAAGTAGCCAGGCAAGCCCATTCACAGCCCCACAAACGCTCGCGATCTCTCTTTCATCAGCCTCCCAAAGGCGAATACTATCTCCCTGGGCCACTGAGTACGGCCGGAGCCAGGCTCAGGAACTGCGAACTTCCAGGGATTCTTCCCACATGAAAGTGACCAGCACCAAAAGCTCTTGCTGCTCTTCAAGTAGCCAGGCAAGACCATTCGCAGCCCCACAAACGCTCGAGCTGCCTCTTTCTACAGCCTCTCAAATTTCCAATACTATCTGCTTGGGACACTGAGTACAGCCGGAGCCGGGCTCAGCAATCGAGAACGTCCAGGGATGCCTCCTACACCAAAGGGGCCAGCACCAAAAGCTCTTGCTGCTCTTGAAGTAGCCAGGCAAGCCCATTCACAGCCCCACAAACGCTGGCGCTGCCTCTTTAATCAGCCTCCCAAAGTCCAAGACTATCTGCCTGGGTCGCTGAGTACAGCCGGAGCCAGGCTCAGCAATTGCGAACGTCCAGGGATTCCTCCCACAACAAAGGGCCCAGCACCAAAAGCTCTTGCTGCTCTTCAAGTAGCCAGGCAAGCCCATTCACAGCCCCACAAACGCTCGCGCTCTCTCTTTCATCAGCCTCCCAAAGTCCAAGACTATCTGCCTGGGCCGCTGAGTACAGCCGGAGCCAGGATCAGCAATTGCAAACGTCCAGGGATGCCTCCCACCCCAAAGGGGCCAGCAACAAAAGCTCTTGCTTCTCTTCAAGTAGCCAGGCAAGCCCATTCACAGCCCCACAAACGCTCGCGCTCTCTCTTTCATCAGCCTCCCAAAGTCCAAGACTATCTGCCTGGGCCGCTGAGTACAGCCGGAGCCAGGATCAGCAATTGCGAACGTCCAGGGATTCCTCCCACCCCAAAGGGGCCAGCACAAAAAGCTCTTGCTGCTCTTCAAGTAGCCAGGCAAGCCCATTCACAGCCCCACAAACGCTCGCGCTCTCTCTTTCATCAGCCTCCCAAAGTCCAAGACTATCTGCCTGGGGGGGCTGAGTACAGCCGGAGCCAGGCTCAGCAATTGCAAACGTCCAGGGATTCCTCCCACAACAAAGGGGCCAGCACCAAAAGCTCTTGCTGCTCTTCAAGTAGCCAGGCGAGACCATTCACAGCCCCACAAACGCTCGCGCTGCCTCTTCCTACAGCCTCCCAAAGTCCAATACTATCTGCCTGGGAGGCTGAGCATGAGCAAGGCCCAGAAATTGCGAACGTCCAGGGATTTCTCGCACCACAAAGAGGCCAGCACCAAAGGCTCTTGCTTCTCTTGAAGTAGCTAGGCAAGCCCATTCACAGCCCCACAAACGCTCGCGCTCTCTCTTTCATCAGCCTCCCAAGGTCCAACTCTATCTGCCTGGGCGGCTGAGTACAGCCGGAGCCAGGCTCAGCAATTGCAAACGTCCAGGGATTCCTCCCACACCAAAGGGCCCAGCACCAAAAGCTCTTGCTGCTCTTCAAGTAGCCAGGCAAGCCCATTCACAGCCCCACAAACGCTCGCACTCTCTCTTTCATCAGCCTCCCAAAGTCCAAGACTATCTGCCTGGGCCGCTGAGTACAGCCGGAGCCAGGCTCAGCAATTGCAAACATCCAGGGATTCCTCCCACAACAAAGGGGCCAGCACCAAAAGCTCTTGCTGCTCTTCAAGTAGCCAGGCGAGCCCATTCACAGCCCCACAAACGCTGGCGCTGCCTCTCCCTACAGCCTCCCAAAGTCCAAGACTATCTGCCTGGGCCGCTGAGTACAGCCAGAGCCAGGCTCAGCAATTGCGAACGTCCAGGGATTCCTCCCACAACAAAGGGGCCAGCACCAAAAGCTCTTGCTGCTCTTCAAGTAGCCAGGCAAGCCCATTCACAGCCCCACAAACGCTCGCGCTCTCTCTTTCATCAGCCTCCCAAAGTCCAAGACTATCTGCCTGGGCCGCTGAGTACAGCCGGAGCCAGGATCAGCAATTGCAAACGTCCAGGGATTCCTCCCACACCAAAGGGGCCAGCACCAAAAGCTCTTGCTGCTCTCCAAGTAGCCAGGCAAGCCCATTCACAGCCCCACAAACGCTCGCGCTCTCTCTTTCATCAGCCTCCCAAAGTCCAAGACTATCTGCCTGGGCCGCTGAGTACAGCCGGAGCCAGGCTCAGCAATTGCGAACGTCCAGGGATTCCTCCCACCCCAAAGGGGCCAGCACAAAAAGCTCTTGCTGCTCTTCAAGTAGCCAGGCAAGCCCATTTACAGCCCCACAAACGCTCGCGCTCTCTCTTTCATCAGCCTCCCAAAGGCGAATACTATCTCCCTGGGCCACTGAGTACGGCCGGAGCCAGGCTCAGGAACTGCGAACTTCCAGGGATTCTTCCCACATGAAAGTGACCAGCACCAAAAGCTCTTGCTGCTCTTCAAGTAGCCAGGCAAGACCATTCGCAGCCCCACAAACGCTCGAGCTGCCTCTTTCTACAGCCTCTCAAATTTCCAATACTATCTGCTTGGGACACTGAGTACAGCCGGAGCCGGGCTCAGCAATCGAGAACGTCCAGGGATGCCTCCTACACCAAAGGGGCCAGCACCAAAAGCTCTTGCTGCTCTTCAAGTAGCCAGGCAAGCCCATTCACAGCCCCACAAACGCTGGCGCTGCCTCTTTAATCAGCCTCCCAAAGTCCAAGACTATCTGCCTGGGTCGCTGAGTACAGCCGGAGCCATGCTCAGCAATTGCGAACGTCCAGGGATTCCTCCCACAACAAAGGGCCCAGCACCAAAAGCTCTTGCTGCTCTTCAAGTAGCCAGGCAAGCCCATTCACAGCCCCACAAACGCTCGCGCTCTCTCTTTCATCAGCCTCCCAAAGTCCAAGACTATCTGCCTGGGCCGCTCAGTACAGCCGGAGCCAGGATCAGCAATTGCAAACGTCCAGGGATTCCTCCCACAACAAAGGGGCCAGCACCAAAAGCTCTTGCTGCTCTCCAAGTAGCCAGGCAAGCCCATTCACAGCCCCACAAACGCTCGCGCTCTCTCTTTCATCAGCCTCCCAAAGTCCAATACTATCTGCCTGGGCCGCTGAGTACAGCCGGAGCCAGGATCAGCACTTGCGAACGTCCAGGGATTCCTCCCACAACAAAGGGGCCAGCACAAAAAGCTCTTGCTGCTCTTCAAGTAGCCAGGCAAGCCCATTCACAGCCCCACAAACGCTCGCGATCTCTCTTTCATCAGCCTCCCAAAGGCGAATACTATCTCCCTGGGCCACTGAGTACGGCCGGAGCCAGGCTCAGGAACTGCGAACTTCCAGGGATTCTTCCCACATGAAAGTGACCAGCACCAAAAGCTCTTGCTGCTCTTCAAGTAGCCAGGCAAGACCATTCGCAGCCCCACAAACGCTCGAGCTGCCTCTTTCTACAGCCTCTCAAATTTCCAATACTATCTGCTTGGGACACTGAGTACAGCCGGAGCCGGGCTCAGCAATCGAGAACGTCCAGGGATGCCTCCTACACCAAAGGGGCCAGCACCAAAAGCTCTTGCTGCTCTTGAAGTAGCCAGGCAAGCCCATTCACAGCCCCACAAACGCTGGCGCTGCCTCTTTAATCAGCCTCCCAAAGTCCAAGACTATCTGCCTGGGTCGCTGAGTACAGCCGGAGCCAGGCTCAGCAATTGCGAACGTCCAGGGATTCCTCCCACAACAAAGGGCCCAGCACCAAAAGCTCTTGCTGCTCTTCAAGTAGCCAGGCAAGCCCATTCACAGCCCCACAAACGCTCGCGCTCTCTCTTTCATCAGCCTCCCAAAGTCCAAGACTATCTGCCTGGGCCGCTGAGTACAGCCGGAGCCAGGATCAGCAATTGCAAACGTCCAGGGATGCCTCCCACCCCAAAGGGGCCAGCAACAAAAGCTCTTGCTTCTCTTCAAGTAGCCAGGCAAGCCCATTCACAGCCCCACAAACGCTCGCGCTCTCTCTTTCATCAGCCTCCCAAAGTCCAAGACTATCTGCCTGGGCCGCTGAGTACAGCCGGAGCCAGGATCAGCAATTGCGAACGTCCAGGGATTCCTCCCACCCCAAAGGGGCCAGCACAAAAAGCTCTTGCTGCTCTTCAAGTAGCCAGGCAAGCCCATTCACAGCCCCACAAACGCTCGCGCTCTCTCTTTCATCAGCCTCCCAAAGTCCAAGACTATCTGCCTGGGGGGGCTGAGTACAGCCGGAGCCAGGCTCAGCAATTGCAAACGTCCAGGGATTCCTCCCACAACAAAGGGGCCAGCACCAAAAGCTCTTGCTGCTCTTCAAGTAGCCAGGCGAGACCATTCACAGCCCCACAAACGCTCGCGCTGCCTCTTCCTACAGCCTCCCAAAGTCCAATACTATCTGCCTGGGAGGCTGAGCATGAGCAAGGCCCAGAAATTGCGAACGTCCAGGGATTTCTCGCACCACAAAGAGGCCAGCACCAAAGGCTCTTGCTTCTCTTGAAGTAGCTAGGCAAGCCCATTCACAGCCCCACAAACGCTCGCGCTCTCTCTTTCATCAGCCTCCCAAGGTCCAACTCTATCTGCCTGGGCGGCTGAGTACAGCCGGAGCCAGGCTCAGCAATTGCAAACGTCCAGGGATTCCTCCCACACCAAAGGGCCCAGCACCAAAAGCTCTTGCTGCTCTTCAAGTAGCCAGGCAAGCCCATTCACAGCCCCACAAACGCTCGCACTCTCTCTTTCATCAGCCTCCCAAAGTCCAAGACTATCTGCCTGGGGGGGCTGAGTACAGCCGGAGCCAGGCTCAGCAATTGCAAACATCCAGGGATTCCTCCCACAACAAAGGGGCCAGCACCAAAAGCTCTTGCTGCTCTTCAAGTAGCCAGGCGAGCCCATTCACAGCCCCACAAACGCTGGCGCTGCCTCTCCCTACAGCCTCCCAAAGTCCAAGACTATCTGCCTGGGCCGCTGAGTACAGCCAGAGCCAGGCTCAGCAATTGCGAACGTCCAGGGATTCCTCCCACAACAAAGGGGCCAGCACCAAAAGCTCTTGCTGCTCTTCAAGTAGCCAGGCAAGCCCATTCACAGCCCCACAAACGCTCGCGCTCTCTCTTTCATCAGCCTCCCAAAGTCCAAGACTATCTGCCTGGGCCGCTGAGTACAGCCGGAGCCAGGATCAGCAATTGCAAACGTCCAGGGATTCCTCCCACACCAAAGGGGCCAGCACCAAAAGCTCTTGCTGCTCTCCAAGTAGCCAGGCAAGCCCATTCACAGCCCCACAAACGCTCGCGCTCTCTCTTTCATCAGCCTCCCAAAGTCCAAGACTATCTGCCTGGGCCGCTGAGTACAGCCGGAGCCAGGCTCAGCAATTGCGAACGTCCAGGGATTCCTCCCACCCCAAAGGGGCCAGCACAAAAAGCTCTTGCTGCTCTTCAAGTAGCCAGGCAAGCCCATTTACAGCCCCACAAACGCTCGCGCTCTCTCTTTCATCAGCCTCCCAAAGGCGAATACTATCTCCCTGGGCCACTGAGTACGGCCGGAGCCAGGCTCAGGAACTGCGAACTTCCAGGGATTCTTCCCACATGAAAGTGACCAGCACCAAAAGCTCTTGCTGCTCTTCAAGTAGCCAGGCAAGACCATTCGCAGCCCCACAAACGCTCGAGCTGCCTCTTTCTACAGCCTCTCAAATTTCCAATACTATCTGCTTGGGACACTGAGTACAGCCGGAGCCGGGCTCAGCAATCGAGAACGTCCAGGGATGCCTCCTACACCAAAGGGGCCAGCACCAAAAGCTCTTGCTGCTCTTCAAGTAGCCAGGCAAGCCCATTCACAGCCCCACAAACGCTGGCGCTGCCTCTTTAATCAGCCTCCCAAAGTCCAAGACTATCTGCCTGGGTCGCTGAGTACAGCCGGAGCCATGCTCAGCAATTGCGAACGTCCAGGGATTCCTCCCACAACAAAGGGCCCAGCACCAAAAGCTCTTGCTGCTCTTCAAGTAGCCAGGCAAGCCCATTCACAGCCCCACAAACGCTCGCGCTCTCTCTTTCATCAGCCTCCCAAAGTCCAAGACTATCTGCCTGGGCCGCTCAGTACAGCCGGAGCCAGGATCAGCAATTGCAAACGTCCAGGGATTCCTCCCACAACAAAGGGGCCAGCACCAAAAGCTCTTGCTGCTCTCCAAGTAGCCAGGCAAGCCCATTCACAGCCCCACAAACGCTCGCGCTCTCTCTTTCATCAGCCTCCCAAAGTCCAATACTATCTGCCTGGGCCGCTGAGTACAGCCGGAGCCAGGATCAGCACTTGCGAACGTCCAGGGATTCCTCCCACAACAAAGGGGCCAGCACAAAAAGCTCTTGCTGCTCTTCAAGTAGCCAGGCAAGCCCATTCACAGCCCCACAAACGCTGGCGCTGCCTCTTTCATCAGCCTCCCAAAGTCCAAGACTATCTGCCTGGGGGGGCTGAGTACAGCCGGAGCCAGGCTCAGCAATTGCAAACGTCCAGGGATTCCTCCCACAACAAAGGGGCCAGCACCAAAAGCTCTTGCTGCTCTTCAAGTAGCCAGGCGAGACCATTCACAGCCCCACAAACGCTCGCGCTCTCTCTTTCATCAGCCTCCCAAAGTCCAACACTATCTGCCTGGGAGGCTGAGCATGAGCAAGGCCCAGAAATTGCGAACGTCCAGGGATTTCTCGCACCACAAAGAGGCCAGCACCAAAGGCTCTTGCTGCTCTTGAAGTAGCCAGGCAAGCCCATTCACAGCCCCACAAACGCTCGCGCTCTCTCTTTCATCAGCCTCCCAAAGTCCAACTCTATCTGCCTGGGCGGCTGAGTACAGCCGGAGCCAGGCTCAGCAATTGCAAACGTCCAGGGATTCCTCCCACATGAAAGTGACCAGCACCAAAAGCTCTTGCTGCTCTTCAAGTAGCCAGGCAAGCCCATTCACAGCCCCACAAACGCTCGCGCTCTCTCTTTCATCAGCCTCCCAAAGTCCAAGACTATCTGCCTGGGCCGCTGAGTACAGCCGGAGCCAGGCTCAGCAATTGCAAACATCCAGGGATTCCTCCCACCCCAAAGGGGCCAGCACCAAAAGCTCTTGCTGCTCTTCAAGTAGCCAGGCAAGCCCATTCACAGCCCCACAAACGCTGGCGCTGCCTCTCCCTACAGCCTCCCAAAGTCCAAGACTATCTGCCTGGGCCGCTGAGTACAGCCAGAGCCAGGCTCAGCAATTGCGAACGTCCAGGGATTCCTCCCACAACAAAGGGGCCAGCACCAAAAGCTCTTGCTGCTCTTCAAGTAGCCAGGCAAGCCCATTCACAGCCCCACAAACGCTCGCGCTCTCTCTTTCATCAGCCTCCCAAAGTCCAAGACTATCTGCCTGGGCCGCTGAGTACAGCCGGAGCCAGGATCAGCAATTGCAAACGTCCAGGGATTCCTCCCACAACAAAGGGGCCAGCACCAAAAGCTCTTGCTGCTCTCCAAGTAGCCAGGCAAGCCCATTCACAGCCCCACAAACGCTCGCGCTCTCTCTTTCATCAGCCTCCCAAAGTCCAAGACTATCTGCCTGGGCCGCTGAGTACAGCCGGAGCCAGGCTCAGCAATTGCGAACGTCCAGGGATTCCTCCCACCCCAAAGGGGCCAGCACAAAAAGCTCTTGCTGCTCTTCAAGTAGCCAGGCAAGCCCATTCACAGCCCCACAAACGCTCGCGATCTCTCTTTCATCAGCCTCCCAAAGGCGAATACTATCTCCCTGGGCCACTGAGTACGGCCGGAGCCAGGCTCAGGAACTGCGAACTTCCAGGGATTCTTCCCACATGAAAGTGACCAGCACCAAAAGCTCTTGCTGCTCTTCAAGTAGCCAGGCAAGACCATTCGCAGCCCCACAAACGCTCGAGCTGCCTCTTTCTACAGCCTCTCAAATTTCCAATACTATCTGCTTGGGACACTGAGTACAGCCGGAGCCGGGCTCAGCAATCGAGAACGTCCAGGGATGCCTCCTACACCAAAGGGGCCAGCACAAAAAGCTCTTGCTGCTCTTGAAGTAGCCAGGCAAGCCCATTCACAGCCCCACAAACGCTGGCGCTGCCTCTTTAATCAGCCTCCCAAAGTCCAAGACTATCTGCCTGGGTCGCTGAGTACAGCCGGAGCCAGGATCAGCAATTGCAAACGTCCAGGGATTCCTCCCACCCCAAAGGGGCCAGCAACAAAAGCTCTTGCTTCTCTTCAAGTAGCCAGGCAAGCCCATTCACAGCCCCACAAACGCTCGCGCTCTCTCTTTCATCAGCCTCCCAAAGTCCAAGACTATCTGCCTGGGCCGCTGAGTACAGCCGGAGCCAGGCTCAGCAATTGCAAACGTCCAGGGATTCCTCCCACCCCAAAGGGGCCAGCACCAAAAGCTCTTGCTGCTCTTCAAGTAGCCAGGCAAGCCCATTCACAGCCCCACAAACGCTCGCGCTCTCTCTTTCATCAGCCTCCCAAAGTCCAAGACTATCTGCCTGGGCCGCTGAGTACAGCCGGAGCCAGGATCAGCAATTGCAAACGTCCAGGGATTCCTCCCACACCAAAGGGGCCAGCACCAAAAGCTCTTGCTGCTCTCCAAGTAGCCAGGCAAGCCCATTCACAGCCCCACAAACGCTCGCGCTCTCTCTTTCATCAGCCTCCCAAAGTCCAAGACTATCTGCCTGGGCCGCTGAGTACAGCCGGAGCCAGGCTCAGCAATTTCGAACGTCCAGGGATTCCTCCCACCCCAAAGGGGCCAGCACAAAAAGCTCTTGCTGCTCTTCAAGTAGCCAGGCAAGCCCATTCACAGCCCCACAAACGCTCGCGCTCTCTCTTTCATCAGCCTCCCAAAGTCAAATATAATCTCCCTGGGCCGCTGAGTACAGCCGGAGCCAGGATCAGCAATTGCAAACGTCCAGGGATGCCTCCCACCCCAAAGGGGCCAGCACCAAAAGCTCTTGCTGCTCTTCAAGTAGCCAGGCAAGACCATTCACAGCCCCACAAACGCTCGCGCTCTCTCTTTCATCAGCCTCCCAAAGTCCAAGACTATCTGCCTGGGTCGCTGATTTCAGCCAGAGCCAGGCTCAGGATTTGTGAACGTCCAGTGATTTATCCTACATTAAAGGGGTCAGCACCAAAAGCTCTTGCTTCTCTTCAAGTAGCCAGGCAAGCCCATTCACAGCCCCACAAACGCTCGCGCTCTCTCTTTCATCAGCCTCCCAAAGTCCAAGACTATCTGCCTGGGCCGCTGAGTACAGCCAGAGCCAGGCTCAGCAATTGCAAACGTCCAGGGATTCCTCCCACCCCAAAGGGGCCAGCACAAAAAGCTCTTGCTGCTCTTCAAGTAGCCAGGCAAGCCCATTCACAGCCCCACAAACGCTCGCGCTCTCTCTTTCATCAGCCTCCCAAAGTCCAAGACTATCTGCCTGGGCCGCTGAGTACAGCCGCAGCCAGGCTCAGCAATTGCAAACGTCCAGGGATTCCTCCCACAACAAAGGGGCCAGCACCAAAAGCTCTTGCTGCTCTCCAAGTAGCCAGGCAAGCCCATTCACAGCCCCACAAACGCTCGCGCTCTCTCTTTCATCAGCCTCCCAAAGTCAAATATAATCTCCCTGGGCCGCTGAGTACAGCCGGAGCCAGGCTCAGCAATTGCGAACGTCCAGGGATTCCTCCCACCCCAAAGGGGCCAGCACCAAAAGCTCTTGCTGCTCTTCAAGTAGCCAGGCAAGCCCATTCACAGCCCCACAAAGACTCCGCTGTGTCTTTAATCAGCTTCCTTAAGTCAAGAAATATCTGCCTGAGCCGCTGAGTACAGCCGGAGCCAGGCTCAGCAATTGCGAACGTCCAGGGATTTCTCGCACCACAAAGAGGCCAGCACCAAAGGCTCTTGCTGCTCTTCAAGTAGCCAGGCAAGCCCATTCACAGCCCCACAAACGCTCGCGCTCTCTCATTCATCAGCCTCCCAAAGTCCAATACTATCTGCCTGGGCCTCTGGGTACAGCCAGAGCCAGGCTCAGGAATTGCGAACGTCCCGGGATTCCTCCCACACCAAAGGGGCCAGCAACAAAAGCTCTTGCTGGTCTTCAAGTAGCCAGGCAAGCCCATTCACAGCAACACAAACACTGGTGCTGCCTCTTTCTACAGCCTCCAAAAGTCCAATACTATCTGCCTGGGCCGCTGAGTACAGCCGGAGCAAGGCTCAGCAATTGCGAACGTCCAGGGATTCCTCCCACATCAAAGGGGCCAGCACCAAAAGCTCTTGCTGCTCTTCAAGTAGCCAGGCAAGCCCATTCACAGCCCCACAAACGCTCGCGCTCTCTCTTTCATCAGCCTCCCAAAGTCCAAGACTATCTGCCTGGGCCGCTGAGTACAGCCGGAGCCAGGCTCAGCAATTGCAAACGTCCAGGGATGCCTCCCACACCAAAGGGGCCAGCACCAAAAGCTCTTGCTTCTCTTCAAGTACCCAGGCAAGCCCATTCACAGCCCCACAAACGCTCGCGCTCTCTCTTTCATCAGCCTCCCAAAGTCCAAGACTATCTGCCTGGGCCGCTGAGTACAGCCGGAGCCAGGCTCAGCAATTGCAAACGTCCAGGGATTCCTCCCACCCCAAAGGGGCCAGCACCAAAAGCTCTTGCTGCTCTTCAAGTAGCCAGGCAAGCCCATTCACAGCCCCACAAACGCTCGCGCTCTCTCTTTCATCAGCCTCCCAAAGTCCAAGACTATCTGCCTGGGCCGCTGAGTACAGCCGGAGCCAGGCTCAGCAATTGCAAACGTCCAGGGATTCCTCCCACAACAAAGGGGCCAGCACCAAAAGCTCTTGATGCTCTTCAAGTAGCCAGGCAAGCCCATTCACAGCCCCACAAACGCTCGCGCTCTCTCTTTCATCAGCCTCCCAAAGTCCAAGACTATCTGCCTGGGGGGGCTGAGTACAGCCGGAGCCAGGATCAGCAATTGCAAACGTCCAGGGATGCCTCCCACCCCAAAGGGGCCAGCAACAAAAGCTCTTGCTTCTCTTCAAGTAGCCAGGCAAGCCCATTCACAGCCCCACAAACGCTCGCGCTCTCTCTTTCATCAGCCTCCCAAAGTCCAAGACTATCTGCCTGGGCCGCTGAGTACAGCCGGAGCCAGGATCAGCAATTGCGAACGTCCAGGGATTCCTCCCACCCCAAAGGGGCCAGCACAAAAAGCTCTTGCTGCTCTTCAAGTAGCCAGGCAAGCCCATTCACAGCCCCACAAACGCTCGCGCTCTCTCTTTCATCAGCCTCCCAAAGTCCAAGACTATCTGCCTGGGGGGGCTGAGTACAGCCGGAGCCAGGCTCAGCAATTGCAAACGTCCAGGGATTCCTCCCACAACAAAGGGGCCAGCACCAAAAGCTCTTGCTGCTCTTCAAGTAGCCAGGCGAGACCATTCACAGCCCCACAAACGCTCGCGCTGCCTCTTCCTACAGCCTCCCAAAGTCCAATACTATCTGCCTGGGAGGCTGAGCATGAGCAAGGCCCAGAAATTGCGAACGTCCAGGGATTTCTCGCACCACAAAGAGGCCAGCACCAAAGGCTCTTGCTTCTCTTGAAGTAGCTAGGCAAGCCCATTCACAGCCCCACAAACGCTCGCGCTCTCTCTTTCATCAGCCTCCCAAGGTCCAACTCTATCTGCCTGGGCGGCTGAGTACAGCCGGAGCCAGGCTCAGCAATTGCAAACGTCCAGGGATTCCTCCCACACCAAAGGGCCCAGCACCAAAAGCTCTTGCTGCTCTTCAAGTAGCCAGGCAAGCCCATTCACAGCCCCACAAACGCTCGCACTCTCTCTTTCATCAGCCTCCCAAAGTCCAAGACTATCTGCCTGGGCCGCTGAGTACAGCCGGAGCCAGGCTCAGCAATTGCAAACATCCAGGGATTCCTCCCACAACAAAGGGGCCAGCACCAAAAGCTCTTGCTGCTCTTCAAGTAGCCAGGCGAGCCCATTCACAGCCCCACAAACGCTGGCGCTGCCTCTCCCTACAGCCTCCCAAAGTCCAAGACTATCTGCCTGGGCCGCTGAGTACAGCCAGAGCCAGGCTCAGCAATTGCGAACGTCCAGGGATTCCTCCCACAACAAAGGGGCCAGCACCAAAAGCTCTTGCTGCTCTTGAAGTAGCCAGGCAAGCCCATTCACACCCCACAAACGCTCGCGCTCTCTCTTTCATCAGCCTCCCAAAGTCCAAGACTATCTGCCTGGGCCGCTGAGTACAGCCGGAGCCAGGATCAGCAATTGCAAACGTCCAGGGATGCCTCCCACCCCAAAGGGGCCAGCAACAAAAGCTCTTGCTTCTCTTCAAGTAGCCAGGCAAGCCCATTCACAGCCCCACAAACGCTCGCGCTCTCTCTTTCATCAGCCTCCCAAAGTCCAAGACTATCTGCCTGGGCCGCTGAGTACAGCCGGAGCCAGGATCAGCAATTGCGAACGTCCAGGGATTCCTCCCACACCAAAGGGGCCAGCACCAAAAGCTCTTGCTGCTCTCCAAGTAGCCAGGCAAGCCCATTCACAGCCCCACAAACGCTCGCGCTCTCTCTTTCATCAGCCTCCCAAAGTCCAAGACTATCTGCCTGGGCCGCTGAGTACAGCCGGAGCCAGGCTCAGCAATTTCGAACGTCCAGGGATTCCTCCCACCCCAAAGGGGCCAGCACAAAAAGCTCTTGCTGCTCTTCAAGTAGCCAGGCAAGCCCATTCACAGCCCCACAAACGCTCGCGCTCTCTCTTTCATCAGCCTCCCAAAGTCAAATATAATCTCCCTGGGCCGCTGAGTACAGCCGGAGCCAGGATCAGCAATTGCAAACGTCCAGGGATGCCTCCCACCCCAAAGGGGCCAGCACCAAAAGCTCTTGCTGCTCTTCAAGTAGCCAGGCAAGACCATTCACAGCCCCACAAACGCTCGCGCTCTCTCTTTCATCAGCCTCCCAAAGTCCAAGACTATCTGCCTGGGTCGCTGATTTCAGCCAGAGCCAGGCTCAGGATTTGTGAACGTCCAGTGATTTATCCTACATTAAAGGGGTCAGCACCAAAAGCTCTTGCTTCTCTTCAAGTAGCCAGGCAAGCCCATTCACAGCCCCACAAACGCTCGCGCTCTCTCTTTCATCAGCCTCCCAAAGTCCAAGACTATCTGCCTGGGCCGCTGAGTACAGCCGGAGCCAGGCTCAGCAATTGCAAACGTCCAGGGATTCCTCCCACCCCAAAGGGGCCAGCACCAAAAGCTCTTGCTGCTCTCCAAGTAGCCAGGCAAGCCCATTCACAGCCCCACAAACGCTCGCGCTCTCTCTTTCATCAGCCTCCCAAAGTCAAATATAATCTCCCTGGGCCGCTGAGTACAGCCGGAGCCAGGCTCAGCAATTGCGAACGTCCAGGGATTCCTCGCACCCCAAAGGGGCCAGCACCAAAAGCTCTTGCTGCTCTTCAAGTAGCCAGGCAAGCCCATTCACAGCCCCACAAAGACTCCGCTGTGTCTTTAATCAGCTTCCTTAAGTCAAGAAATATCTGCCTGAGCCGCTGAGTACAGCCGGAGCCAGGCTCAGCAATTGCGAACGTCCAGGGATTTCTCGCACCACAAAGAGGCCAGCACCAAAGGCTCTTGCTGCTCTTCAAGTAGCCAGGCAAGCCCATTCACAGCCCCACAAACGCTCGCGCTCTCTCATTCATCAGCCTCCCAAAGTCCAATACTATCTGCCTGGGCCTCTGGGTACAGCCAGAGCCAGGCTCAGGAATTGCGAACGTCCCGGGATTCCTCCCACACCAAAGGGGCCAGCAACAAAAGCTCTTGCTGGTCTTCAGGTAGCCAGGCAAGCCCATTCACAGCAACACAAACACTGGTGCTGCCTCTTTCTACAGCCTCCAAAAGTCCAATACTATCTGCCTGGGCCGCTGAGTACAGCCGGAGCAAGGCTCAGCAATTGCGAACGTCCAGGGATTCCTCCCACATCAAAGGGGCCAGCACCAAAAGCTCTTGCTGCTCTTCAAGTAGCCAGGCAAGCCCATTCACAGCCCCACAAACGCTCGCGCTCTCTCTTTCATCAGCCTCCCAAAGTCCAAGACTATCTGCCTGGGCCGCTGAGTACAGCCGGAGCCAGGCTCAGCAATTGCAAACGTCCAGGGATGCCTCCCACACCAAAGGGGCCAGCACCAAAAGCTCTTGCTTCTCTTCAAGTACCCAGGCAAGCCCATTCACAGCCCCACAAACGCTCGCGCTCTCTCTTTCATCAGCCTCCCAAAGTCCAAGACTATCTGCCTGGGCCGCTGAGTACAGCCGGAGCCAGGCTCAGCAATTGCAAACGTCCAGGGATTCCTCCCACAACAAAGGGGCCAGCACCAAAAGCTCTTGATGCTCTTCAAGTAGCCAGGCAAGCCCATTCACAGCCCCACAAACGCTCGCACTCTCTCTTTCATCAGCCTCCCAAAGTCCAAGACTATCTGCCTGGGCCGCTGAGTACAGCCGGAGCCAGGCTCAGCAATTGCAAACATCCAGGGATTCCTCCCACAACAAAGGGGCCAGCACAAAAGCTCTTGCTGCTCTTCAAGTAGCCAGGCGAGCCCATTCACAGCCCCACAAACGCTGGCGCTGCCTCTCCCTACAGCCTCCCAAAGTCCAAGACTATCTGCCTGGGCCGCTGAGTACAGCCAGAGCCAGGCTCAGCAATTGCGAACGTCCAGGGATTCCTCCCACAACAAAGGGGCCAGCACCAAAAGCTCTTGCTGCTCTTGAAGTAGCCAGGCAAGCCCATTCACACCCCACAAACGCTCGCGCTCTCTCTTTCATCAGCCTCCCAAAGTCCAAGACTATCTGCCTGGGCCGCTGAGTACAGCCGGAGCCAGGATCAGCAATTGCAAACGTCCAGGGATGCCTCCCACCCCAAAGGGGCCAGCAACAAAAGCTCTTGCTTCTCTTCAAGTAGCCAGGCAAGCCCATTCACAGCCCCACAAACGCTCGCGCTCTCTCTTTCATCAGCCTCCCAAAGTCCAAGACTATCTGCCTGGGCCGCTGAGTACAGCCGGAGCCAGGCTCAGCAATTGCAAACGTCCAGGGATTCCTCCCACCCCAAAGGGGCCAGCACCAAAAGCTCTTGCTGCTCTTCAAGTAGCCAGGCAAGCCCATTCACAGCCCCACAAACGCTCGCGCTCTCTCTTTCATCAGCCTCCCAAAGTCCAAGACTATCTGCCTGGGCCGCTGAGTACAGCCGGAGCCAGGATCAGCAATTGCAAACGTCCAGGGATTCCTCCCACACCAAAGGGGCCAGCACCAAAAGCTCTTGCTGCTCTCCAAGTAGCCAGGCAAGCCCATTCACAGCCCCACAAACGCTCGCGCTCTCTCTTTCATCAGCCTCCCAAAGTCCAAGACTATCTGCCTGGGCCGCTGAGTACAGCCGGAGCCAGGCTCAGCAATTTCGAACGTCCAGGGATTCCTCCCACCCCAAAGGGGCCAGCACAAAAAGCTCTTGCTGCTCTTCAAGTAGCCAGGCAAGCCCATTCACAGCCCCACAAACGCTCGCGCTCTCTCTTTCATCAGCCTCCCAAAGTCAAATATAATCTCCCTGGGCCGCTGAGTACAGCCGGAGCCAGGATCAGCAATTGCAAACGTCCAGGGATGCCTCCCACCCCAAAGGGGCCAGCACCAAAAGCTCTTGCTGCTCTTCAAGTAGCCAGGCAAGACCATTCACAGCCCCACAAACGCTCGCGCTCTCTCTTTCATCAGCCTCCCAAAGTCCAAGACTATCTGCCTGGGTCGCTGATTTCAGCCAGAGCCAGGCTCAGGATTTGTGAACGTCCAGTGATTTATCCTACATTAAAGGGGTCAGCACCAAAAGCTCTTGCTTCTCTTCAAGTAGCCAGGCAAGCCCATTCACAGCCCCACAAACGCTCGCGCTCTCTCTTTCATCAGCCTCCCAAAGTCCAAGACTATCTGCCTGGGCCGCTGAGTACAGCCAGAGCCAGGCTCAGCAATTGCAAACGTCCAGGGATTCCTCCCACCCCAAAGGGGCCAGCACAAAAAGCTCTTGCTGCTCTTCAAGTAGCCAGGCAAGCCCATTCACAGCCCCACAAACGCTCGCGCTCTCTCTTTCATCAGCCTCCCAAAGTCCAAGACTATCTGCCTGGGCCGCTGAGTACAGCCGCAGCCAGGCTCAGCAATTGCAAACGTCCAGGGATTCCTCCCACAACAAAGGGGCCAGCACCAAAAGCTCTTGCTGCTCTCCAAGTAGCCAGGCAAGCCCATTCACAGCCCCACAAACGCTCGCGCTCTCTCTTTCATCAGCCTCCCAAAGTCAAATATAATCTCCCTGGGCCGCTGAGTACAGCCGGAGCCAGGCTCAGCAATTGCGAACGTCCAGGGATTCCTCCCACCCCAAAGGGGCCAGCACCAAAAGCTCTTGCTGCTCTTCAAGTAGCCAGGCAAGCCCATTCACAGCCCCACAAAGACTCCGCTGTGTCTTTAATCAGCTTCCTTAAGTCAAGAAATATCTGCCTGAGCCGCTGAGTACAGCCGGAGCCAGGCTCAGCAATTGCGAACGTCCAGGGATTTCTCGCACCACAAAGAGGCCAGCACCAAAGGCTCTTGCTGCTCTTCAAGTAGCCAGGCAAGCCCATTCACAGCCCCACAAACGCTCGCGCTCTCTCATTCATCAGCCTCCCAAAGTCCAATACTATCTGCCTGGGCCTCTGGGTACAGCCAGAGCCAGGCTCAGGAATTGCGAACGTCCCGGGATTCCTCCCACACCAAAGGGGCCAGCAACAAAAGCTCTTGCTGGTCTTCAAGTAGCCAGGCAAGCCCATTCACAGCAACACAAACACTGGTGCTGCCTCTTTCTACAGCCTCCAAAAGTCCAATACTATCTGCCTGGGCCGCTGAGTACAGCCGGAGCAAGGCTCAGCAATTGCGAACGTCCAGGGATTCCTCCCACATCAAAGGGGCCAGCACCAAAAGCTCTTGCTGCTCTTCAAGTAGCCAGGCAAGCCCATTCACAGCCCCACAAACGCTCGCGCTCTCTCTTTCATCAGCCTCCCAAAGTCCAAGACTATCTGCCTGGGCCGCTGAGTACAGCCGGAGCCAGGCTCAGCAATTGCAAACGTCCAGGGATGCCTCCCACACCAAAGGGGCCAGCACCAAAAGCTCTTGCTTCTCTTCAAGTACCCAGGCAAGCCCATTCACAGCCCCACAAACGCTCGCGCTCTCTCTTTCATCAGCCTCCCAAAGTCCAAGACTATCTGCCTGGGCCGCTGAGTACAGCCGGAGCCAGGCTCAGCAATTGCAAACGTCCAGGGATTCCTCCCACCCCAAAGGGGCCAGCACCAAAAGCTCTTGCTGCTCTTCAAGTAGCCAGGCAAGCCCATTCACAGCCCCACAAACGCTCGCGCTCTCTCTTTCATCAGCCTCCCAAAGTCCAAGACTATCTGCCTGGGCCGCTGAGTACAGCCGGAGCCAGGCTCAGCAATTGCAAACGTCCAGGGATTCCTCCCACAACAAAGGGGCCAGCACCAAAAGCTCTTGATGCTCTTCAAGTAGCCAGGCAAGCCCATTCACAGCCCCACAAACGCTCGCGCTCTCTCTTTCATCAGCCTCCCAAAGTCCAAGACTATCTGCCTGGGGGGGCTGAGTACAGCCGGAGCCAGGATCAGCAATTGCAAACGTCCAGGGATGCCTCCCACCCCAAAGGGGCCAGCAACAAAAGCTCTTGCTTCTCTTCAAGTAGCCAGGCAAGCCCATTCACAGCCCCACAAACGCTCGCGCTCTCTCTTTCATCAGCCTCCCAAAGTCCAAGACTATCTGCCTGGGCCGCTGAGTACAGCCGGAGCCAGGATCAGCAATTGCGAACGTCCAGGGATTCCTCCCACCCCAAAGGGGCCAGCACAAAAAGCTCTTGCTGCTCTTCAAGTAGCCAGGCAAGCCCATTCACAGCCCCACAAACGCTCGCGCTCTCTCTTTCATCAGCCTCCCAAAGTCCAAGACTATCTGCCTGGGGGGGCTGAGTACAGCCGGAGCCAGGCTCAGCAATTGCAAACGTCCAGGGATTCCTCCCACAACAAAGGGGCCAGCACCAAAAGCTCTTGCTGCTCTTCAAGTAGCCAGGCGAGACCATTCACAGCCCCACAAACGCTCGCGCTGCCTCTTCCTACAGCCTCCCAAAGTCCAATACTATCTGCCTGGGAGGCTGAGCATGAGCAAGGCCCAGAAATTGCGAACGTCCAGGGATTTCTCGCACCACAAAGAGGCCAGCACCAAAGGCTCTTGCTTCTCTTGAAGTAGCTAGGCAAGCCCATTCACAGCCCCACAAACGCTCGCGCTCTCTCTTTCATCAGCCTCCCAAGGTCCAACTCTATCTGCCTGGGCGGCTGAGTACAGCCGGAGCCAGGCTCAGCAATTGCAAACGTCCAGGGATTCCTCCCACACCAAAGGGCCCAGCACCAAAAGCTCTTGCTGCTCTTCAAGTAGCCAGGCAAGCCCATTCACAGCCCCACAAACGCTCGCACTCTCTCTTTCATCAGCCTCCCAAAGTCCAAGACTATCTGCCTGGGCCGCTGAGTACAGCCGGAGCCAGGCTCAGCAATTGCAAACATCCAGGGATTCCTCCCACAACAAAGGGGCCAGCACCAAAAGCTCTTGCTGCTCTTCAAGTAGCCAGGCGAGCCCATTCACAGCCCCACAAACGCTGGCGCTGCCTCTCCCTACAGCCTCCCAAAGTCCAAGACTATCTGCCTGGGCCGCTGAGTACAGCCAGAGCCAGGCTCAGCAATTGCGAACGTCCAGGGATTCCTCCCACAACAAAGGGGCCAGCACCAAAAGCTCTTGCTGCTCTTGAAGTAGCCAGGCAAGCCCATTCACACCCCACAAACGCTCGCGCTCTCTCTTTCATCAGCCTCCCAAAGTCCAAGACTATCTGCCTGGGCCGCTGAGTACAGCCGGAGCCAGGATCAGCAATTGCAAACGTCCAGGGATGCCTCCCACCCCAAAGGGGCCAGCAACAAAAGCTCTTGCTTCTCTTCAAGTAGCCAGGCAAGCCCATTCACAGCCCCACAAACGCTCGCGCTCTCTCTTTCATCAGCCTCCCAAAGTCCAAGACTATCTGCCTGGGCCGCTGAGTACAGCCGGAGCCAGGCTCAGCAATTGCGAACGTCCAGGGATTCCTCCCACACCAAAGGGGCCAGCACCAAAAGCTCTTGCTGCTCTCCAAGTAGCCAGGCAAGCCCATTCACAGCCCCACAAACGCTCGCGCTCTCTCTTTCATCAGCCTCCCAAAGTCCAAGACTATCTGCCTGGGCCGCTGAGTACAGCCGGAGCCAGGCTCAGCAATTTCGAACGTCCAGGGATTCCTCCCACCCCAAAGGGGCCAGCACAAAAAGCTCTTGCTGCTCTTCAAGTAGCCAGGCAAGCCCATTCACAGCCCCACAAACGCTCGCGCTCTCTCTTTCATCAGCCTCCCAAAGTCAAATATAATCTCCCTGGGCCGCTGAGTACAGCCGGAGCCAGGATCAGCAATTGCAAACGTCCAGGGATGCCTCCCACCCCAAAGGGGCCAGCACCAAAAGCTCTTGCTGCTCTTCAAGTAGCCAGGCAAGACCATTCACAGCCCCACAAACGCTCGCGCTCTCTCTTTCATCAGCCTCCCAAAGTCCAAGACTATCTGCCTGGGTCGCTGATTTCAGCCAGAGCCAGGCTCAGGATTTGTGAACGTCCAGTGATTTATCCTACATTAAAGGGGTCAGCACCAAAAGCTCTTGCTTCTCTTCAAGTAGCCAGGCAAGCCCATTCACAGCCCCACAAACGCTCGCGCTCTCTCTTTCATCAGCCTCCCAAAGTCCAAGACTATCTGCCTGGGCCGCTGAGTACAGCCGGAGCCAGGCTCAGCAATTGCAAACGTCCAGGGATTCCTCCCACCCCAAAGGGGCCAGCACCAAAAGCTCTTGCTGCTCTCCAAGTAGCCAGGCAAGCCCATTCACAGCCCCACAAACGCTCGCGCTCTCTCTTTCATCAGCCTCCCAAAGTCAAATATAATCTCCCTGGGCCGCTGAGTACAGCCGGAGCCAGGCTCAGCAATTGCGAACGTCCAGGGATTCCTCGCACCCCAAAGGGGCCAGCACCAAAAGCTCTTGCTGCTCTTCAAGTAGCCAGGCAAGCCCATTCACAGCCCCACAAAGACTCCGCTGTGTCTTTAATCAGCTTCCTTAAGTCAAGAAATATCTGCCTGAGCCGCTGAGTACAGCCGGAGCCAGGCTCAGCAATTGCGAACGTCCAGGGATTTCTCGCACCACAAAGAGGCCAGCACCAAAGGCTCTTGCTGCTCTTCAAGTAGCCAGGCAAGCCCATTCACAGCCCCACAAACGCTCGCGCTCTCTCATTCATCAGCCTCCCAAAGTCCAATACTATCTGCCTGGGCCTCTGGGTACAGCCAGAGCCAGGCTCAGGAATTGCGAACGTCCCGGGATTCCTCCCACACCAAAGGGGCCAGCAACAAAAGCTCTTGCTGGTCTTCAGGTAGCCAGGCAAGCCCATTCACAGCAACACAAACACTGGTGCTGCCTCTTTCTACAGCCTCCAAAAGTCCAATACTATCTGCCTGGGCCGCTGAGTACAGCCGGAGCAAGGCTCAGCAATTGCGAACGTCCAGGGATTCCTCCCACATCAAAGGGGCCAGCACCAAAAGCTCTTGCTGCTCTTCAAGTAGCCAGGCAAGCCCATTCACAGCCCCACAAACGCTCGCGCTCTCTCTTTCATCAGCCTCCCAAAGTCCAAGACTATCTGCCTGGGCCGCTGAGTACAGCCGGAGCCAGGCTCAGCAATTGCAAACGTCCAGGGATGCCTCCCACACCAAAGGGGCCAGCACCAAAAGCTCTTGCTTCTCTTCAAGTACCCAGGCAAGCCCATTCACAGCCCCACAAACGCTCGCGCTCTCTCTTTCATCAGCCTCCCAAAGTCCAAGACTATCTGCCTGGGCCGCTGAGTACAGCCGGAGCCAGGCTCAGCAATTGCAAACGTCCAGGGATTCCTCCCACAACAAAGGGGCCAGCACCAAAAGCTCTTGATGCTCTTCAAGTAGCCAGGCAAGCCCATTCACAGCCCCACAAACGCTCGCGCTCTCTCTTTCATCAGCCTCCCAAAGTCCAAGACTATCTGCCTGGGGGGGCTGAGTACAGCCGGAGCCAGGCTCAGCAATTGCGAAAGTTCCAGGGATTCCTTGCACCCCAAAGGGGCCAGCACCAAAAGCTCTTGCTGCTCTTCAAGTAGCCAGGCAAGCCCATTCACAGCCCCACAAACACTCGCGCTCTCTCTTTCATCAGCCTCCCAAAGTCCAAGACTATCTGCCTGGGCCGCTGAGTACAGCCGGAGCCAGGCTCAGCAATTGCAAACGTCCAGGGATTCCTCCCACCCCAAAGGGGCCAGCACCAAAAGCTCTTGCTGCTCTTCAAGTAGCCAGGCAAGCCCATTCACAGCCCCACAAACGCTCGCGCTCTCTCTTTCATCAGCCTCCCAAAGTCCAAGACTATCTGCCTGGGCCGCTGAGTACAGCCGCAGCCAGGCTCAGCAATTGCGAACGTCCAGGGATTCCTCCCACACCAAAGGGGCCAGCACAAAAAGCTCTTGCTGCTCTTCAAGTAACCAGGCAAGCCCATTCACAGCCCCACAAACACTGCCGCTGTGTCTTTAATCAGGTTCATTAAGTCAACTAATATCTGCCTGGGCCACTGAGTACGGCCAGAGCCAGGCTCAGCAATTGCAAACGTCCAGGGATTCCTCCCACACCAAAGGGGCCAGCACCAAAAGCTCTTGCTGCTCTTCAAGTAACCAGGCAAGCCCATTCATAGCCCCACAAACACTGCCACTGTGTCTTTAATCAGGTTCATTAAGTCAACTAATATCTGCCTGGGCCACTGAGTACAGCGGGAGCCAGGCTCAGCAATTGCGAACGTCCAGGGATTCCTCCCACCCCAAAGGGGCCAGCACAAAAAGCTCTTGCTGCTCTTCAAGTAGCCAGGCAAGCCCATTTACAGCCCCACAAACGCTCGCGCTCTCTCTTTCATCAGCCTCCCAAAGGCGAATACTATCTCCCTGGGCCACTGAGTACGGCCGGAGCCAGGCTCAGGAACTGCGAACTTCCAGGGATTCTTCCCACATGAAAGTGACCAGCACCAAAAGCTCTTGCTGCTCTTCAAGTAGCCAGGCAAGACCATTCGCAGCCCCACAAACGCTCGAGCTGCCTCTTTCTACAGCCTCTCAAATTTCCAATACTATCTGCTTGGGACACTGAGTACAGCCGGAGCCGGGCTCAGCAATCGAGAACGTCCAGGGATGCCTCCTACACCAAAGGGGCCAGCACCAAAAGCTCTTGCTGCTCTTCAAGTAGCCAGGCAAGCCCATTCACAGCCCCACAAACGCTGGCGCTGCCTCTCCCTACAGCCTCCCAAAGTCCAAGACTATCTGCCTGGGTCGCTGAGTACAGCCGGAGCCATGCTCAGCAATTGCGAACGTCCAGGGATTCCTCCCACAACAAAGGGCCCAGCACCAAAAGCTCTTGCTGCTCTTCAAGTAGCCAGGCAAGCCCATTCACAGCCCCACAAACGCTCGCGCTCTCTCTTTCATCAGCCTCCCAAAGTCCAAGACTATCTGCCTGGGCCGCTCAGTACAGCCGGAGCCAGGATCAGCAATTGCAAACGTCCAGGGATTCCTCCCACAACAAAGGGGCCAGCACCAAAAGCTCTTGCTGCTCTCCAAGTAGCCAGGCAAGCCCATTCACAGCCCCACAAACGCTCGCGCTCTCTCTTTCATCAGCCTCCCAAAGTCCAATACTATCTGCCTGGGCCGCTGAGTACAGCCGGAGCCAGGATCAGCACTTGCGAACGTCCAGGGATTCCTCCCACAACAAAGGGGCCAGCACAAAAAGCTCTTGCTGCTCTTCAAGTAGCCAGGCAAGCCCATTCACAGCCCCACAAACGCTCGCGCTCTCTCTTTCATCAGCCTCCCAAAGTCCAAGACTATCTGCCTGGGGGGGCTGAGTACAGCCGGAGCCAGGCTCAGCAATTGCAAACGTCCAGGGATTCCTCCCACAACAAAGGGGCCAGCACCAAAAGCTCTTGCTGCTCTTCAAGTAGCCAGGCGAGACCATTCACAGCCCCACAAACGCTCGCGCTCTCTCTTTCATCAGCCTCCCAAAGTCCAACACTATCTGCCTGGGAGGCTGAGCATGAGCAAGGCCCAGAAATTGCGAACGTCCAGGGATTTCTCGCACCACAAAGAGGCCAGCACCAAAGGCTCTTGCTGCTCTTGAAGTAGCCAGGCAAGCCCATTCACAGCCCCACAAACGCTCGCGCTCTCTCTTTCATCAGCCTCCCAAAGTCCAACTCTATCTGCCTGGGCGGCTGAGTACAGCCGGAGCCAGGCTCAGCAATTGCAAACGTCCAGGGATTCCTCCCACATGAAAGTGACCAGCACCAAAAGCTCTTGCTGCTCTTCAAGTAGCCAGGCAAGCCCATTCACAGCCCCACAAACGCTCGCGCTCTCTCTTTCATCAGCCTCCCAAAGTCCAAGACTATCTGCCTGGGCCGCTGAGTACAGCCGGAGCCAGGCTCAGCAATTGCAAACATCCAGGGATTCCTCCCACCCCAAAGGGGCCAGCACCAAAAGCTCTTGCTGCTCTTCAAGTAGCCAGGCGAGCCCATTCACAGCCCCACAAACGCTGGCGCTGCCTCTCCCTACAGCCTCCCAAAGTCCAAGACTATCTGCCTGGGCCGCTGAGTACAGCCAGAGCCAGGCTCAGCAATTGCGAACGTCCAGGGATTCCTCCCACAACAAAGGGGCCAGCACCAAAAGCTCTTGCTGCTCTTCAAGTAGCCAGGCAAGCCCATTCACAGCCCCACAAACGCTCGCGCTCTCTCTTTCATCAGCCTCCCAAAGTCCAAGACTATCTGCCTGGGCCGCTGAGTACAGCCGGAGCCAGGCTCAGCAATTGCAAACGTCCAGGGATTCCTCCCACAACAAAGGGGCCAGCACCAAAAGCTCTTGCTGCTCTTGAAGTAGCCAGGCAAGCCCATTCACAGCCCCACAAACGCTCGCGCTCTCTCTTTCATCAGCCTCCCAAAGTCCAAGACTATCTGCCTGGGCCGCTGAGTACAGCCGGAGCCAGGCTCAGCAATTGCGAACGTCCAGGGATTCCTCCCACCCCAAAGGGGCCAGCACAAAAAGCTCTTGCTGCTCTTCAAGTAGCCAGGCAAGCCCATTCACAGCCCCACAAACGCTCGCGATCTCTCTTTCATCAGCCTCCCAAAGGCGAATACTATCTCCCTGGGCCACTGAGTACGGCCGGAGCCAGGCTCAGGAACTGCGAACTTCCAGGGATTCTTCCCACATGAAAGTGACCAGCACCAAAAGCTCTTGCTGCTCTTCAAGTAGCCAGGCAAGACCATTCGCAGCCCCACAAACGCTCGAGCTGCCTCTTTCTACAGCCTCTCAAATTTCCAATACTATCTGCTTGGGACACTGAGTACAGCCGGAGCCGGGCTCAGCAATCGAGAACGTCCAGGGATGCCTCCTACACCAAAGGGGCCAGCACCAAAAGCTCTTGCTGCTCTTGAAGTAGCCAGGCAAGCCCATTCACAGCCCCACAAACGCTGGCGCTGCCTCTTTAATCAGCCTCCCAAAGTCCAAGACTATCTGCCTGGGTCGCTGAGTACAGCCGGAGCCAGGCTCAGCAATTGCGAACGTCCAGGGATTCCTCCCACAACAAAGGGCCCAGCACCAAAAGCTCTTGCTGCTCTTCAAGTAGCCAGGCAAGCCCATTCACAGCCCCACAAACGCTCGCGCTCTCTCTTTCATCAGCCTCCCAAAGTCCAAGACTATCTGCCTGGGCCGCTGAGTACAGCCGGAGCCAGGATCAGCAATTGCAAACGTCCAGGGATGCCTCCCACCCCAAAGGGGCCAGCAACAAAAGCTCTTGCTTCTCTTCAAGTAGCCAGGCAAGCCCATTCACAGCCCCACAAACGCTCGCGCTCTCTCTTTCATCAGCCTCCCAAAGTCCAAGACTATCTGCCTGGGCCGCTGAGTACAGCCGGAGCCAGGATCAGCAATTGCGAACGTCCAGGGATTCCTCCCACCCCAAAGGGGCCAGCACAAAAAGCTCTTGCTGCTCTTCAAGTAGCCAGGCAAGCCCATTCACAGCCCCACAAACGCTCGCGCTCTCTCTTTCATCAGCCTCCCAAAGTCCAAGACTATCTGCCTGGGGGGGCTGAGTACAGCCGGAGCCAGGCTCAGCAATTGCAAACGTCCAGGGATTCCTCCCACAACAAAGGGGCCAGCACCAAAAGCTCTTGCTGCTCTTCAAGTAGCCAGGCGAGACCATTCACAGCCCCACAAACGCTCGCGCTGCCTCTTCCTACAGCCTCCCAAAGTCCAATACTATCTGCCTGGGAGGCTGAGCATGAGCAAGGCCCAGAAATTGCGAACGTCCAGGGATTTCTCGCACCACAAAGAGGCCAGCACCAAAGGCTCTTGCTTCTCTTGAAGTAGCTAGGCAAGCCCATTCACAGCCCCACAAACGCTCGCGCTCTCTCTTTCATCAGCCTCCCAAGGTCCAACTCTATCTGCCTGGGCGGCTGAGTACAGCCGGAGCCAGGCTCAGCAATTGCAAACGTCCAGGGATTCCTCCCACACCAAAGGGCCCAGCACCAAAAGCTCTTGCTGCTCTTCAAGTAGCCAGGCAAGCCCATTCACAGCCCCACAAACGCTCGCACTCTCTCTTTCATCAGCCTCCCAAAGTCCAAGACTATCTGCCTGGGCCGCTGAGTACAGCCGGAGCCAGGCTCAGCAATTGCAAACATCCAGGGATTCCTCCCACAACAAAGGGGCCAGCACCAAAAGCTCTTGCTGCTCTTCAAGTAGCCAGGCGAGCCCATTCACAGCCCCACAAACGCTGGCGCTGCCTCTCCCTACAGCCTCCCAAAGTCCAAGACTATCTGCCTGGGCCGCTGAGTACAGCCAGAGCCAGGCTCAGCAATTGCGAACGTCCAGGGATTCCTCCCACAACAAAGGGGCCAGCACCAAAAGCTCTTGCTGCTCTTGAAGTAGCCAGGCAAGCCCATTCACACCCCACAAACGCTCGCGCTCTCTCTTTCATCAGCCTCCCAAAGTCCAAGACTATCTGCCTGGGCCGCTGAGTACAGCCGGAGCCAGGATCAGCAATTGCAAACGTCCAGGGATGCCTCCCACCCCAAAGGGGCCAGCAACAAAAGCTCTTGCTTCTCTTCAAGTAGCCAGGCAAGCCCATTCACAGCCCCACAAACGCTCGCGCTCTCTCTTTCATCAGCCTCCCAAAGTCCAAGACTATCTGCCTGGGCCGCTGAGTACAGCCGGAGCCAGGCTCAGCAATTGCAAACGTCCAGGGATTCCTCCCACCCCAAAGGGGCCAGCACCAAAAGCTCTTGCTGCTCTTCAAGTAGCCAGGCAAGCCCATTCACAGCCCCACAAACGCTCGCGCTCTCTCTTTCATCAGCCTCCCAAAGTCCAAGACTATCTGCCTGGGCCGCTGAGTACAGCCGGAGCCAGGATCAGCAATTGCAAACGTCCAGGGATTCCTCCCACACCAAAGGGGCCAGCACCAAAAGCTCTTGCTGCTCTCCAAGTAGCCAGGCAAGCCCATTCACAGCCCCACAAACGCTCGCGCTCTCTCTTTCATCAGCCTCCCAAAGTCCAAGACTATCTGCCTGGGCCGCTGAGTACAGCCGGAGCCAGGCTCAGCAATTTCGAACGTCCAGGGATTCCTCCCACCCCAAAGGGGCCAGCACAAAAAGCTCTTGCTGCTCTTCAAGTAGCCAGGCAAGCCCATTCACAGCCCCACAAACGCTCGCGCTCTCTCTTTCATCAGCCTCCCAAAGTCAAATATAATCTCCCTGGGCCGCTGAGTACAGCCGGAGCCAGGATCAGCAATTGCAAACGTCCAGGGATGCCTCCCACCCCAAAGGGGCCAGCACCAAAAGCTCTTGCTGCTCTTCAAGTAGCCAGGCAAGACCATTCACAGCCCCACAAACGCTCGCGCTCTCTCTTTCATCAGCCTCCCAAAGTCCAAGACTATCTGCCTGGGTCGCTGATTTCAGCCAGAGCCAGGCTCAGGATTTGTGAACGTCCAGTGATTTATCCTACATTAAAGGGGTCAGCACCAAAAGCTCTTGCTTCTCTTCAAGTAGCCAGGCAAGCCCATTCACAGCCCCACAAACGCTCGCGCTCTCTCTTTCATCAGCCTCCCAAAGTCCAAGACTATCTGCCTGGGCCGCTGAGTACAGCCAGAGCCAGGCTCAGCAATTGCAAACGTCCAGGGATTCCTCCCACCCCAAAGGGGCCAGCACAAAAAGCTCTTGCTGCTCTTCAAGTAGCCAGGCAAGCCCATTCACAGCCCCACAAACGCTCGCGCTCTCTCTTTCATCAGCCTCCCAAAGTCCAAGACTATCTGCCTGGGCCGCTGAGTACAGCCGGAGCCAGGCTCAGCAATTGCAAACGTCCAGGGATTCCTCCCACCCCAAAGGGGCCAGCACCAAAAGCTCTTGCTGCTCTCCAAGTAGCCAGGCAAGCCCATTCACAGCCCCACAAACGCTCGCGCTCTCTCTTTCATCAGCCTCCCAAAGTCAAATATAATCTCCCTGGGCCGCTGAGTACAGCCGGAGCCAGGCTCAGCAATTGCGAACGTCCAGGGATTCCTCGCACCCCAAAGGGGCCAGCACCAAAAGCTCTTGCTGCTCTTCAAGTAGCCAGGCAAGCCCATTCACAGCCCCACAAAGACTCCGCTGTGTCTTTAATCAGCTTCCTTAAGTCAAGAAATATCTGCCTGAGCCGCTGAGTACAGCCGGAGCCAGGCTCAGCAATTGCGAACGTCCAGGGATTTCTCGCACCACAAAGAGGCCAGCACCAAAGGCTCTTGCTGCTCTTCAAGTAGCCAGGCAAGCCCATTCACAGCCCCACAAACGCTCGCGCTCTCTCATTCATCAGCCTCCCAAAGTCCAATACTATCTGCCTGGGCCTCTGGGTACAGCCAGAGCCAGGCTCAGGAATTGCGAACGTCCCGGGATTCCTCCCACACCAAAGGGGCCAGCAACAAAAGCTCTTGCTGGTCTTCAAGTAGCCAGGCAAGCCCATTCACAGCAACACAAACACTGGTGCTGCCTCTTTCTACAGCCTCCAAAAGTCCAATACTATCTGCCTGGGCCGCTGAGTACAGCCGGAGCAAGGCTCAGCAATTGCGAACGTCCAGGGATTCCTCCCACATCAAAGGGGCCAGCACCAAAAGCTCTTGCTGCTCTTCAAGTAGCCAGGCAAGCCCATTCACAGCCCCACAAACGCTCGCGCTCTCTCTTTCATCAGCCTCCCAAAGTCCAAGACTATCTGCCTGGGCCGCTGAGTACAGCCGGAGCCAGGCTCAGCAATTGCAAACGTCCAGGGATGCCTCCCACACCAAAGGGGCCAGCACCAAAAGCTCTTGCTTCTCTTCAAGTAGCCAGGCAAGCCCATTCACAGCCCCACAAACGCTCGCGCTCTCTCTTTCATCAGCCTCCCAAAGTCCAAGACTATCTGCCTGGGCCGCTGAGTACAGCCGGAGCCAGGCTCAGCAATTGCAAACGTCCAGGGATTCCTCCCACAACAAAGGGGCCAGCACCAAAAGCTCTTGATGCTCTTCAAGTAGCCAGGCAAGCCCATTCACAGCCCCACAAACGCTCGCGCTCTCTCTTTCATCAGCCTCCCAAAGTCCAAGACTATCTGCCTGGGGGGGCTGAGTACAGCCGGAGCCAGGATCAGCAATTGCAAACGTCCAGGGATGCCTCCCACCCCAAAGGGGCCAGCAACAAAAGCTCTTGCTTCTCTTCAAGTAGCCAGGCAAGCCCATTCACAGCCCCACAAACGCTCGCGCTCTCTCTTTCATCAGCCTCCCAAAGTCCAAGACTATCTGCCTGGGCCGCTGAGTACAGCCGGAGCCAGGATCAGCAATTGCGAACGTCCAGGGATTCCTCCCACCCCAAAGGGGCCAGCACAAAAAGCTCTTGCTGCTCTTCAAGTAGCCAGGCAAGCCCATTCACAGCCCCACAAACGCTCGCGCTCTCTCTTTCATCAGCCTCCCAAAGTCCAAGACTATCTGCCTGGGGGGGCTGAGTACAGCCGGAGCCAGGCTCAGCAATTGCAAACGTCCAGGGATTCCTCCCACAACAAAGGGGCCAGCACCAAAAGCTCTTGCTGCTCTTCAAGTAGCCAGGCGAGACCATTCACAGCCCCACAAACGCTCGCGCTGCCTCTTCCTACAGCCTCCCAAAGTCCAATACTATCTGCCTGGGAGGCTGAGCATGAGCAAGGCCCAGAAATTGCGAACGTCCAGGGATTTCTCGCACCACAAAGAGGCCAGCACCAAAGGCTCTTGCTTCTCTTGAAGTAGCTAGGCAAGCCCATTCACAGCCCCACAAACGCTCGCGCTCTCTCTTTCATCAGCCTCCCAAGGTCCAACTCTATCTGCCTGGGCGGCTGAGTACAGCCGGAGCCAGGCTCAGCAATTGCAAACGTCCAGGGATTCCTCCCACACCAAAGGGCCCAGCACCAAAAGCTCTTGCTGCTCTTCAAGTAGCCAGGCAAGCCCATTCACAGCCCCACAAACGCTCGCGCTCTCTCTTTCATCAGCCTCCCAAAGTCCAAGACTATCTGCCTGGGCCGCTGAGTACAGCCGGAGCCAGGCTCAGCAATTGCAAACATCCAGGGATTCCTCCCACAACAAAGGGGCCAGCACCAAAAGCTCTTGCTGCTCTTCAAGTAGCCAGGCGAGCCCATTCACAGCCCCACAAACGCTGGCGCTGCCTCTCCCTACAGCCTCCCAAAGTCCAAGACTATCTGCCTGGGCCGCTGAGTACAGCCGGAGCCAGGCTCAGCAATTGCAAACGTCCAGGGATTCCTCCCACCCCAAAGGGGCCAGCACCAAAAGCTCTTGCTGCTCTTCAAGTAGCCAGGCAAGCCCATTCACAGCCCCACAAACGCTCGCGCTCTCTCTTTCATCAGCCTCCCAAAGTCCAAGACTATCTGCCTGGGCCGCTGAGTACAGCCGGAGCCAGGATCAGCAATTGCAAACGTCCAGGGATTCCTCCCACACCAAAGGGGCCAGCACCAAAAGCTCTTGCTGCTCTCCAAGTAGCCAGGCAAGCCCATTCACAGCCCCACAAACGCTCGCGCTCTCTCTTTCATCAGCCTCCCAAAGTCCAAGACTATCTGCCTGGGCCGCTGAGTACAGCCGGAGCCAGGCTCAGCAATTTCGAACGTCCAGGGATTCCTCCCACCCCAAAGGGGCCAGCACAAAAAGCTCTTGCTGCTCTTCAAGTAGCCAGGCAAGCCCATTCACAGCCCCACAAACGCTCGCGCTCTCTCTTTCATCAGCCTCCCAAAGTCAAATATAATCTCCCTGGGCCGCTGAGTACAGCCGGAGCCAGGATCAGCAATTGCAAACGTCCAGGGATGCCTCCCACCCCAAAGGGGCCAGCACCAAAAGCTCTTGCTGCTCTTCAAGTAGCCAGGCAAGACCATTCACAGCCCCACAAACGCTCGCGCTCTCTCTTTCATCAGCCTCCCAAAGTCCAAGACTATCTGCCTGGGTCGCTGATTTCAGCCAGAGCCAGGCTCAGGATTTGTGAACGTCCAGTGATTTATCCTACATTAAAGGGGTCAGCACCAAAAGCTCTTGCTTCTCTTCAAGTAGCCAGGCAAGCCCATTCACAGCCCCACAAACGCTCGCGCTCTCTCTTTCATCAGCCTCCCAAAGTCCAAGACTATCTGCCTGGGCCGCTGAGTACAGCCAGAGCCAGGCTCAGCAATTGCAAACGTCCAGGGATTCCTCCCACCCCAAAGGGGCCAGCACAAAAAGCTCTTGCTGCTCTTCAAGTAGCCAGGCAAGCCCATTCACAGCCCCACAAACGCTCGCGATCTCTCTTTCATCAGCCTCCCAAAGTCCAAGACTATCTGCCTGGGCCGCTGAGTACAGCCGGAGCCAGGCTCAGCAATTGCAAACGTCCAGGGATTCCTCCCACAACAAAGGGGCCAGCACCAAAAGCTCTTGCTGCTCTCCAAGTAGCCAGGCAAGCCCATTCACAGCCCCACAAACGCTCGCGCTCTCTCTTTCATCAGCCTCCCAAAGTCCAAGACTATCTGCCTGGGCCGCTGAGTACAGCCGGAGCCAGGCTCAGCAATTGCGAACGTCCAGGGATTCCTCGCACCCCAAAGGGGCCAGCACCAAAAGCTCTTGCTGCTCTTCAAGTAGCCAGGCAAGCCCATTCACAGCCCCACAAAGACTCCGCTGTGTCTTTAATCAGCTTCCTTAAGTCAAGAAATATCTGCCTGAGCCGCTGAGTACAGCCGGAGCCAGGCTCAGCAATTGCGAACGTCCAGGGATTTCTCGCACCACAAAGAGGCCAGCACCAAAGGCTCTTGCTGCTCTTCAAGTAGCCAGGCAAGCCCATTCACAGCCCCACAAACGCTCGCGCTCTCTCATTCATCAGCCTCCCAAAGTCCAATACTATCTGCCTGGGCCTCTGGGTACAGCCAGAGCCAGGCTCAGGAATTGCGAACGTCCCGGGATTCCTCCCACACCAAAGGGGCCAGCACCAAAAGCTCTTGCTGGTCTTCAAGTAGCCAGGCAAGCCCATTCACAGCAACACAAACACTGGTGCTGCCTCTTTCTACAGCCTCCAAAAGTCCAATACTATCTGCCTGGGCCGCTGAGTACAGCCGGAGCAAGGCTCAGCAATTGCGAACGTCCAGGGATTCCTCCCACATCAAAGGGGCCAGCACCAAAAGCTCTTGCTGCTCTTCAAGTAGCCAGGCAAGCCCATTCACAGCCCCACAAACGCTCGCGCTCTCTCTTTCATCAGCCTCCCAAAGTCCAAGACTATCTGCCTGGGCCGCTGAGTACAGCCGGAGCCAGGCTCAGCAATTGCAAACGTCCAGGGATGCCTCCCACACCAAAGGGGCCAGCACCAAAAGCTCTTGCTTCTCTTCAAGTACCCAGGCAAGCCCATTCACAGCCCCACAAACGCTCGCGCTCTCTCTTTCATCAGCCTCCCAAAGTCCAAGACTATCTGCCTGGGCCGCTGAGTACAGCCGGAGCCAGGCTCAGCAATTGCAAACGTCCAGGGATTCCTCCCACAACAAAGGGGCCAGCACCAAAAGCTCTTGATGCTCTTCAAGTAGCCAGGCAAGCCCATTCACAGCCCCACAAACGCTCGCGCTCTCTCTTTCATCAGCCTCCCAAAGTCCAAGACTATCTGCCTGGGGGGGCTGAGTACAGCCGGAGCCAGGCTCAGCAATTGCGAAAGTTCCAGGGATTCCTTGCACCCCAAAGGGGCCAGCACCAAAAGCTCTTGCTGCTCTTCAAGTAGCCAGGCAAGCCCATTCACAGCCCCACAAACACTCGCGCTCTCTCTTTCATCAGCCTCCCAAAGTCCAAGACTATCTGCCTGGGCCGCTGAGTACAGCCGGAGCCAGGCTCAGCAATTGCAAACGTCCAGGGATTCCTCCCACCCCAAAGGGGCCAGCACCAAAAGCTCTTGCTGCTCTTCAAGTAGCCAGGCAAGCCCATTCACAGCCCCACAAACGCTCGCGCTCTCTCTTTCATCAGCCTCCCAAAGTCCAAGACTATCTGCCTGGGCCGCTGAGTACAGCCGCAGCCAGGCTCAGCAATTGCGAACGTCCAGGGATTCCTCCCACACCAAAGGGGCCAGCACAAAAAGCTCTTGCTGCTCTTCAAGTAACCAGGCAAGCCCATTCACAGCCCCACAAACACTGCCGCTGTGTCTTTAATCAGGTTCATTAAGTCAACTAATATCTGCCTGGGCCACTGAGTACGGCCAGAGCCAGGCTCAGCAATTGCAAACGTCCAGGGATTCCTCCCACACCAAAGGGGCCAGCACAAAAAGCTCTTGCTGCTCTTCAAGTAACCAGGCAAGCCCATTCATAGCCCCACAAACACTGCCACTGTGTCTTTAATCAGGTTCATTAAGTCAACTAATATCTGCCTGGGCCACTGAGTACAGCGGGAGCCAGGCTCAGCAATTGCTAACGTCCAGGGATTCCTCCCACCCCAAAGGGGCCAGCACCAAAAGCTCTTGCTGCTCTTCAAGTAGCCAGGCAAGCCCATTCACAGCCCCACAAAGACTCCGCTATGTCTTTAATCAGCTTCCTTAAGTCAAGAAATATCTGCCTCGGCCGCTGAGTACAGCCGGAGCCAGGATCAGCAATTGCGAACGTCCAGGGATTACTCGCACCACAAAGGGGCCAGCACCAAAAGCTCTTGCTGCTCTTCAAGTAGCCAGGCAAGCCCATTCACAGCCCCACAAACGCTCGCACTCTCTCTTTCATCAGCCTTCCAAAGTCCAAGAATATCTCCCCGGGCCGCTGAGTACAGCAGGAGACAGGCTCAACAACTCCAAATGTCCAGGGATCGCTTCCACACAAAAGGGGCCAGCACCAAAAGCTCTTGCTGCTCTTCAAGTAGCCAGGCGAGACCATTCACAGCCCCACAAACGCTCGCGCTGCCTCTTCCTACAGCCTCCCAAAGTCCAATACTATCTGCCTGGGAGGCTGAGCATGAGCAAGGCCCAGAAATTGCGAACGTCCAGGGATTTCTCGCACCACAAAGAGGCCAGCACCAAAGGCGCTTGCTGCTCTTCAAGTAGCCAGGCAAGCCCATTCACAGCCCCACAAACGCTCGCGCTCTCTCATTCATCAGCCTCCCAAAGTCCAATACTATCTGCCTGGGCCTCTGGGTACAGCCAGAGCCAGGCTTAGGAATTGCGAACGTCCCGGGATTCCTCCCACACCAAAGGGGCCAGCAACAAAAGCTCTTGCTGCTCTTCAAGTAGCCAGGCAAGCCCATTCACAGCAACACAAACACTGGTGCTGCCTCTTTCTACAGCCTCCAAAAGTCCAATACTATCTGCCTGGGCCGCTGAGTACAGCCGGAGCCAGGCTCAGCAATTGCGAACGTCCAGGGATGCCTCCCACACCAAAGGGGCCAGCACCAAAAGCTCTTGCTGCTCTTCAAGTAGCCAGGCAAGCCCATTCACAGCCCCACAAACGCTCGCACTCTCTCTTTCATCAGCCTCCCAAAGTCCAAGACTATCTGCCTGGGCCGCTGAGTACAGCCGGAGCAAGGCTCAGCAATTGCAAACATCCAGGGATTCCTCCCACAACAAAGGGGCCAGCACCAAAAGCTCTTGCTGCTCTTCAAGTAGCCAGGCGAGCCCATTCACAGCCCCACAAACGCTGGCGCTGCCTCTCCCTACAGCCTCCCAAAGTCCAAGACTATCTGCCTGGGCCGCTGAGTACAGCCAGAGCCAGGCTCAGCAATTGCGAACGTCCAGGGATTCCTCCCACAACAAAGGGGCCAGCACCAAAAGCTCTTGATGCTCTTCAAGTAGCCAGGCAAGCCCATTCACAGCCCCACAAACGCTCGCGCTCTCTCTTTCATCAGCCTCCCAAAGTCCAAGACTATCTGCCTGGGCCGCTGAGTACAGCCGGAGCAAGGCTCAGCAATTGCAAACGTCCAGGGATTCCTCCCACAACAAAGGGGCCAGCACCAAAAGCTCTTGCTGCTCTTCAAGTAGCCAGGCGAGCCCATTCACAGCCCCACAAACGCTGGCGCTGCCTCTCCCTACAGCCTCCCAAAGTCCAAGACTATCTGCCTGGGCCGCTGAGTACAGCCAGAGCCAGGCTCAGCAATTGCGAACGTCCAGGGATTCCTCCCACAACAAAGGGGCCAGCACCAAAAGCTCTTGCTGCTCTTCAAGTAGCCAGGCAAGCCCATTCACAGCCCCACAAACGCTCGCGCTCTCTCTTTCATCAGCCTCCCAAAGTCCAAGACTATCTCCCTGGGCCGCTGAGTACAGCCGGAGCCAGGATCAGCAATTGCAAACGTCCAGGGATTCCTCCCACAACAAAGGGGCCAGCACCAAAAGCTCTTGCTGCTCTCCAAGTAGCCAGGCAAGCCCATTCACAGCCCCACAAACGCTCGCGCTCTCTCTTTCATCAGCCTCCCAAAGTCCAAGACTATCTGCCTGGGCCGCTGAGTACAGCCGGAGCCAGGCTCAGCAATTGCGAACGTCCAGGGATTCCTCCCACCCCAAAGGGGCCAGCACAAAAAGCTCTTGCTGCTCTTCAAGTAGCCAGGCAAGCCCATTCACAGCCCCACAAACGCTCGCGATCTCTCTTTCATCAGCCTCCCAAAGGCGAATACTATCTCCCTGGGCCACTGAGTACGGCCGGAGCCAGGCTCAGGAACTGCGAACTTCCAGGGATTCTTCCCACATGAAAGTGACCAGCACCAAAAGCTCTTGCTGCTCTTCAAGTAGCCAGGCAAGACCATTCGCAGCCCCACAAACGCTCGAGCTGCCTCTTTCTACAGCCTCTCAAATTTCCAATACTATCTGCTTGGGACACTGAGTACAGCCGGAGCCGGGCTCAGCAATCGAGAACGTCCAGGGATGCCTCCTACACCAAAGGGGCCAGCACCAAAAGCTCTTGCTGCTCTTGAAGTAGCCAGGCAAGCCCATTCACAGCCCCACAAACGCTGGCATGCCTCTTTAATCAGCCTCCCAAAGTCCAAGACTATCTGCCTGGGTCGCTGAGTACAGCCGGAGCCAGGCTCAGCAATTGCGAACGTCCAGGGATTCCTCCCACAACAAAGGGCCCAGCACCAAAAGCTCTTGCTGCTCTTCAAGTAGCCAGGCAAGCCCATTCACAGCCCCACAAACGCTCGCGCTCTCTCTTTCATCAGCCTCCCAAAGTCCAAGACTATCTGCCTGGGCCGCTGAGTACAGCCGGAGCCAGGATCAGCAATTGCAAACGTCCAGGGATGCCTCCCACCCCAAAGGGGCCAGCAACAAAAGCTCTTGCTTCTCTTCAAGTAGCCAGGCAAGCCCATTCACAGCCCCACAAACGCTCGCGCTCTCTCTTTCATCAGCCTCCCAAAGTCCAAGACTATCTGCCTGGGCCGCTGAGTACAGCCGGAGCCAGGAT
>NW_028121236.1:0-70315 GCF_965183815.1 Platalea leucorodia
GTCATGGATCACTCTCCAGTGTCATGTCCCTTGGCCTTCTGCTTGCTAACAGCCCATCCTGGGACAGCAGAGAAAGAGCGCCCTTGGATGCAGCCCATCCGCTCAGTAGACTCCGAAGGGGTGAGTTTGCTTAAGGAGCCCCTGACTTGATCCTCATCCACTGCTGGTTGTTCTCTTCCTCCTTGAGTCCTGCCTGAGGGCACAAAGACCTGGGAGAACTTGCTGGTGAAGACAGAGGAAAAGAAGACATCATGTACTTCAGACCGAGCTGCATCTACTCTTCCTAAATTCAACAGTGGCCCACTTCACCTTTCTGTGGTTTTGTCATGGTTAAGGAAGATGTAGCAGCTTACGTTGTTGCCCCTTGACATCCCTTGCAAGCTTGATCTTTTGGGGAGCTTTGACTCACCTAACACAATCCTTATTTCTCCTGACAACGTTTCTAAACTCCTCCTTTGGAGCCTCTCCCTGCTTCCACCTCCTGCGTGCTACCTTTGGCACAGGACCTCAAGCCATGAGGTTCCTGTTCAGCTCAGTGGGTTTCCTGAGGTGAAGGGTTGTTTCCCTGCATATGAGGACAGACCCTTCCTGTGCCCGGAGGAACATGTCCTTAAAGGCCTCTCAGCTTTTGTAGATTTTTCCCTTTCAGAGCTTCTTCTCCATGGGATCTCGTACTACCAGAGCTCTGAGCAGGGCAACGTCTGCTTCTCTCAGAGAGAGATCCCAAACCTGAGCTCTGCTGTTCTCCTGCCTTACATCCCTTGGGAACGGGGATGCAACTATTTCATGGTCACCACAGCCAAGGCTGACACTTCAACATTCCTGACCAGCCCTGACTCACCCTCTCGGCCAGCTTGGCAGCTGGGAAAAGAAGTTGACCCCGAGATTCTCCCAGACCCCATGGGACTGTTTGCACCCAAGCACTTTGCCCATCCAGTGAGTGCAACTGTCGCTGATCTGGGGACTTCCTCAGGCTGCCTACAGAAGACTTTGTCCCCTTCCTCACCCTGACTGAGTGGTTCTAACTCCCACCTTCATGTCACCTTCACTGGTTTCTCCTCTGTTCCTCACCCACAAATGCTCATGCAGCCTGTCTTCTGCCCCACCATACATTCGACCTGCCCCATCCTTCAGAGAGGGCATGCCCCGGTCTCATTCTCCCACCTTCATCAATCACCCTCAGTGTCTCCTAAAGAGCCTGTATCTAACCATGAGAGACCCAACGCTGTGCAACCTGTCCCACCACGTCACCGCAGTGGTTGCCTCAGAAGCTCCATGATGGAATAAGGGGCTCCAGATGCTCCTGCCTGTGTCCCAGGCTGAGGGCATTGGTGCACACTCCGGTTGCAGCAGCTCAGCAAAGGCTTCTCATGGAGAAAACTGGAACCAAGCACCCAGGACCCCGCATATCCAAAGGCTTTGCTTCAGAGCAAAGATGTGCTGGGAAGGATGGCAGGTGGCAATGTAATGATGAAATGAGGTGCTCATGAAGACAACAAACCCTGCAGTCTCTGAGGCAGAGAAACGCAGACTTGGGCCATGATGGCCTTGCAAGAGAGAAGTTTGCTGCCTGAGCTGACTCGGCAGCACCTTGTGCCAATCTCCAGGAACACAAGGTACCCCTGAGAAAGTCCCTAGGTGAGGTAAGCCTGCACTCCAGCCAGCCTGTGGACATCAGTGGCATGGGGTTTTTTCAGTATCATCAGGTAGGTGGGTAGAGGAGAGGGGAGAAGAGAACTGTTAGGGGTTGAGAGTACCGGGACATGAGTGGAGACCCTGGTGTGATGCGTCTCCCAGTCTTGCAGCACATGTGGGTGTAGACGAGATGGACCTTGCCTCCTTGCTGGGGTGTTGGCATTCAGGTGCTGGCACAAAGGCACCAGACTCCTTTGGGAGGCCCTGCTGTGTCTGCCCAGACCCCACTCCAGTGGGACATGGCTTTCCTGGAGGTCCTGTGCCATGTTTGCCAGCCACAGGCAGTTTCACTGGGCACCCCAGCCTCCCCTGGCATGGCACTAGAGGCCTTTCTGATGCCATTTAAAACAGAGCCTTGAAACAAGGTAGGTGCCTTCACTGCAGGGATGTGCACGTGCCTGAATTTTGCAGTGAGCTGAGCTCTAGGGAGTGCAGTGGATGGTGCTGCAAGACAGATCTGACCCTCCTTCTCGTGCACTCCTCCTCTTGGTCAGCTGAAAGTCCAGCAGCTGCCATGGAAATGTGAGTCTGACAGACGTTCAGATGCCCTAAACATTGGGTGTAATGTGAGGTGGCCAAGGGACCCTTCCCACCAGCCCCACAGCTGATGCTCAGGCAGGTGTGGGTGTCCCAGGTATGCTCCATCAGAGCTTGCAGACACATCCCCAAGTCTTGGACCACCCCTGGCACCTCAAATGCCACCAGGACTTTGTGTGAGAGCAGCTGACTGCCACCCCCCATCCCCATGGATCCCCGTGAGTGCTCAGGGCAGGGGCTGGTCTGCAGGCACCTATTTTGTGCTGAAGCAAGAGGAATCTCAGGTGCTGTGGGTCTGTGGGGTGCATGGGGGATATCTGGACCCCACTGCAGTCTCTGGCCTCCTCACCAGAGAGGAGACACCTTGTGGGCTCTGCTGAATCCCTTCCCTGCGCTGGGGGGGAAATGATCTTTGCCTGTCACTGCCGAGGTGTCCCGCCTGGCAATGTGATGGGGAGAGGGGTAAAGGGACGGGAACATTTCCACCTCTCGTAGACCACCACACCATGTAGGGAAAAATGCCACTTCTAAAATGCATCTCTCCAGCATTCAGAGAGGGACAGTAAGTGATGACATCAGTCTGTGTCAGCCCCCGCTCCCCAGGAGAGACCCTGCTGCCTCTCAGGAGCTGTCAGCCCTTAGAGCCCCAGGGACACCTGGAGGGAGCCCAGAGGGGCAGAGAAAGTGGTGCCTTGGGCTGGGCCTCTGCTGCTGAGCTGGGCTGGGCTCCTGGGATGGAGGGAGCTGATGGCAAGTGGGCAGCCCTGCAGAGAGACAGCTCTGCCCAGGAGCAGCTCCTCTGCAAAGGGCAGCAGGGCTGAGGGCACTGCCTGCAGGCACTGAGGGGAGAGGAGCGAGGCAGAGAGAGGTTAAAGGCAGTGTGGAGTGGGAGGATGCCGAGAGCTCATTGTGGGAGAAATCTTCACAGCCCTTGACATGGTAAGTCTCTGGAAGCAGGGCAGTGAAGCTGCAGTTGCGGGAGGGATCTCCAAAAGCTGGTACATCCCACAGCCTGTGGGATCTTTAAGGAGGATTCTCACAGCTTCTCTAGTGCAGAGGAGAAGACATGTTCCAGTGAAGGTTTTCCCTGCTGCACCATCAGGGGAACAGGGCATGATGGCTGCCTTCAGCTGGGGATGACTGCAAGGATGTTAAGCCGGGTGCACGGCCAGGGATGCCCAGGGCTGTCATTCAGAGCAGGGTCCCTGTGCCCCAGCGCTCTGTGTGCCAGGGTCAGTGCTCAGCCTGCCCGGGGAGCTCCCAACGGCGCTGTGGGGAGAATCTGTGGGTGGAAGAAGGGACCCCTGGGAGGGCAGGGTCCTTCTGCTGTCAAGAGAGTGCTGCATGGGTCAGGGCTGCTCACAGCTCCAGTTACCCCCAGAATATTTCCTCAGGGATGTTTCAAGGAGAAGGTCCTGGCAGAGAGTGCCATAAAGATAACGAAGATTTCCTCACTTTGTGTTTTCAGTTTCCTACATGAAGTGGCGTGATAGTGGAAAAAGGGATAAAGGGAAAAGGATCTGACAACTTTGAAAAAGTCACGGAGACTGCTGAGCAAGTGATCAGTAAGTCTGATAGGAGCCTCCTAATGTGCCCTCAGCCACTGCTCTGCCTATGGACAGCACCAGCATCACCTCTGCTGGACCCATCAGGGTTCTTCTGACCTGCCCTTTTCCACCTGCAAACAGGAACACGCACCCAGCCAGTGCCCTGCAAACAGGCAGGTTTCTGTCGGGCCAAGGTGAGTGCACAGAGGTTGGGAGGGGGACTGTGAGTGCTGACAGGGAAAAGACATGGGACAGGGAAACACCTCCCAGCAGGAAAATCTCCAGGCAGCAGGGATATGATCTGGGAATGAGAGGAAACTAAAACCAGAAGTGCTGTGGGAGGGAGAATTCAGAAACCTCCGTATGATCCCCTCCCTTCCTCTGAGCAAGTCCCCTTGCCTCCTCTCCCACCCACCAAAGCCTCTGCCCTCAGGGCTGGGGGCTCCAAGGCGTGAACCACCTCCTCTGCAGCCAGAGCTCCAGCAGAGCCGTGGTGCAGCTCTCCAGCCGTGGGCCCAGTTCCCTCTGCAGAGCGCAGGGGCTGAGAGCAGCTGCCCGGCAATGGTGGTGTCTGGGAGGTGGCGTGCACAGCTGGGGAAGGGGAACGCTGTCTGAGTGCCCCAATGCCTCTGCCCTGGCCTCTCTCAGCCACACCCTCCCTGTGTTTTCCCTTGTTCCTCCACTGGTCTGTGTTATTGCTACTGTTATCTTGTTCTTGCTGCCAGGCTCTCTGGGGAGGTGGAGTTTCAGCTGCAGAGTCACACACTGATCTTGTGGGTCCTTTCATGCATTTGTGTCCATGGGAACAAGTGTCCCAGCTTTCATCTCACCTGTGGCGCTGTGGGCAATGAAGCCTGTGGGGCTGGGGTATGAGCTGAATCTCCCTTACTCAAATGCCATCGTTAGCACACTTGGCTATTGCCTTGAGGATTCCTTCCAAGCTGTGAGCTTCCCTCCAGGATGCAAACCTGCCCTATAGCACCTTTGTGTTATCTGAAGGCACCATGGAGAAGATCAGAGATGCTATGACAGAGAACGTTCTTTTGGGTTTGTGAAATGAGCTATGTGTGTCCTTGGCTAGAAGTGGGGTGCTGAGACCTTAGGAGAGGGTGAGAAATTTAGTGGTCTGCAGTGGATACCTCTGCTCACAGCAGCGCTTGGTGGCTTTTCAGGGTAGTATGGGAGTGTGATCACCCTCCAGCTCAGAAAGGTGCAAGCCCAGAGAAGCTGGGAACAAGACGGATAAAAAGAATGGCTCTCCTCACTCTGCACTAAGCCACAGGCACTCCTCCTGCCTCGCAGGACTCCCTCTGTTCTCCCTGAGTGCAGCACAAATGCTGAGGCTTTCTGACATCCAAGAACACTCCCCAGGGTACGAGGGGAGGAGGAGCTGTAAAAAACCCCAACCTCTCAGACTGCCTTCTGCCACCTCAGTTCCTTATCACTGGGAGTGCAGAAGCTGACAGCCCCTTCTGCACTAGGAGCAGTTTCATGAGAGAAGGTCGAACACCAGGACTGGCCCCTGCCCCCACTCTTCCCATGAACCCACTGCTGCAGAGCAGGGCTGACCCCTCGGCAGCCAGCGGGCAGAGGCCCTGCTCCTCATGGCACATTCAGCCAGCACCAACCAGGGCTCCAGCCACAGAGCTGAAGGAAGGTCTGCTAGAAAAGGAAAAGGGTGTCTGCATGTAGCAGGGCGAGGGTGTATGAGATATTGTTTTGACTTTGCTCGGAGAAATCTCCCTTAACTTGTCACTGTTTTTTTCCTTCTTGGACAGTGCCCATGCCCATAGACAGCAAATGTTCAACAGCAGCTCCATCATCCAGTTCTTCCTCCTGGCATTCGCAGACACACGGGAGCTGCAGCTCTTGCACTTCTGGCTCTTCCTGGCCATCTACCTGGCTGCCCTCCTGGGCAACGGCCTCATCATCGCTGCTGTAGCCTGCGACCACCAACTCCATACCCCCATGTACTTCTTCCTCCTCAACCTCTCCCTCCTTGACCTGGGCTCCATCTCCACCACTCTCCCCAAAGCCATGGCCAATTCCCTCTGGGACACCAGGGCCATCTCCTATGCAGGATGTGCTGCCCAGCTCTTTCTGTTTGTCTTCTTGGTAGGAGCAGAGTATTACATTCTCACCATCATGGCCTATGACCGCTACGTGGCCATCTGCAAACCCCTGCACTACAGGACCCTCCTGGGCAGCAGAGTTTGTCTTAGAATGGCAGCAGCTGCCTGGGGCACTGGGTTCTTCAATTCTCTCCTGCACACTGCCAGTACATTTTCACTCCCCCTCTGCCAAGGCAATGCTGTGGACCAGTTCTTCTGTGAAATCCCCCAGATCCTCAAGCTCTCCTGCTCACACTCCTACCTCAGGGAGATTGGACTTATTGTATTTAGTGGTTTTCTTTTTTTGGGATGTTTTGTTTTCATTGTGCTGTCCTATGTGCAGATCTTCAGGGCCGTGCTGAGGATCCCATCACAGCAGGGACGGCACAAAGCTTTTTCCACGTGCCTCCCTCACCTGGCTGTGGTCACCCTGTTTCTCAGCACTGCCATGTTTGCCTACCTGAAGCCCCCCACCATCTCCTCCCCGTCCCTGGATCTGGTGGTGGCAGTTCTGTACTCAGTGGTGCCTCCTGCAGTGAACCCCCTCATCTACAGCATGAGGAACCAGGACCTCAAGCGTGCAGTGTGGAAACTGATAACTAGATGGTTTTCTGAAGCAATAAAGTGCTTCTGCATAGCAGTTATATTGTAGCACGTTACAGGCCCAGCCTTTCTTCTGTGTTTTTTGTTGTTGGCGGTCGCTTTTTTGTTGTGATAATGTTGTCATCCTCTTTCTAATTCACTGTCTGCTTTGCTTTTCTGACCGAGTGGCTGTGTAAATGAGGAGCCTTGCTCCCTGTGTTTTTAAAGAAAATAAAGGACCCTGCAGCAACAGTTTTTTTCCTGATATCCTTCTTCCAAGGGCTTTTTGGAGCTGCAAGGACAGTTCCTGTGTGCATGGGTGGAGGGGAAAAGAGTCCCAGCATGGCAGCACTGCCAGGGAGCACCATCGCTTGGTCTTCCAGAGCTATTCTCTTGCCACTTCCACACTCTCCTTCTGATCCCTTGCGTTGGTGTCAGCCCTGAGTGCTCTGGCAGCTTGGTCACAGTCGTGCTGCGTGGTAGTCCTGTGACCGCAGGCAGGGACAGGCAATGGGCACTTCTGTGACAGAGCTGGCCTCCATAACAGCATTTCCATAAAGAAGGGTGACCTCCTCAGGGCAGTGCCTGAAGGCTTAGGTCTTCCTCCAAAGCTTCTCTCAAGAACATGCCCAAGAAAGCAGCCCGCAGATGAAAACACCAATGTACAGCTAAAGAATGTGAGTGTGCAGGGTTGCAGCCCACAGCAGCGTCCTCACACAGCCAGGCCTCCTGAGAGAGACCTGAAGGACCAGCAGAGAAGGGTCTGGTCTGTGCCTGTGTTCGCTGGACACCCCAGGGCAATCATCCTGCACTAGCCCCTCACAACCACCATTGCCAGCACTGGCCTTTCACCCCAGCTGGCAGAGGTTCTTTATCCCTCCATGGAAGGTCACCAAAGGAGTAGGTCAGAAGTCCATGTTTGCGTTGTACAGAGGAGATGTAAGCATGCACATCATGTACGTGAGATGAGATGAACCTGAGTGAGCACAAATGCCATCATCTCTTCCTTGGGGTTTCATGAAGGCCTGTGGGACACACAGTGCCTTGAGGTTCGCTTCACGTTGGGAGTAACATCCCCTGGGAAACCACCTGAATGCAGCACTGGGATGTGCTTCCTTGAGCCGAGGTCCCTGGGTCCATTCCTCATGCCGAGGGGCATCTCAGGTGAGTGCAGAGCAGGGCGATACACCGCAGGGCTGAGGTGCCTCCCAGCCTCTGGCAGTGGCAGCAGCAGGCCAGAGAGTCCCTATGACTCCTTCAGCGCCCTCCCTCTGTGTGTAAGAGGGAAAGACTGTGTCTCTGAACACCCCTGGGTGCATAAGGAGTCCATGAGGCCAGCTCAGATGTGGACGCCCGACAGAACCCTGCCCTTTCTGTGTGTGACTCCAGGAACAAACCCCACTGGCCCAGCGAGATTCATCTCAGCTGCCTGGGACAGGCTCATTGCAAGGGCTCCTGTCTGCTAAGTCACCCTTGCCCGTGATTCTGGATTGTGCTCTCAAAAGTGCCAGAGCCATCAGAGAAGTTCTGGGGTCCCTGGAAAAGGCAGACGCCGATCCCATCTTCAAGAAGGGTAGGAACAAGATTTGGCAGAATTACAGGCTGGTCAGCCTACCTCTGTCCCTGGGAAGGGGATGGGCCAAATACTGCTGCAGCCATTTCCAGGCACTTGAAGGACAAGAAAGGGATTGCTGAACCAAAAAGGGCAGGGGAAAGAAAGGCGTGTTGTGTACATGGAATTTTGCAAGGCCTTGGTCTCTTGTGGTGTCCTTATAGCCAGATTAGTGCTACCTGGGCTGAAGAAGTGGACATTGGGTGGGAAGCTGGATGGATGATCAAGCCCAAATGTCACCAGCTGTACAAAGTCCTCTGTGCAGCCACCTGCTGATGGCATCCCTCAGTGACCAGCACTTGGGCCAACGCTGTGGAATGTCTTTATTATCCCCCTGTGTGATGTGATGGAGCGCACTTTCAGCTCCTTTCTGGATGATGCAAAGCTGGGCGTAGGCCTTGAACAGCCTCATCTGGTTCACCCTGCCTTGAGCAGAGAGTGAGGCAAGATGATATTCAGGGCTCTCTTCAGACACGATTTATTCTATGGCTCACTGAATCTTTCCCTTGGAGAGGTTTTTGAAGAGAGAATAGGTGGAGGTCTGTGATGATCGCCCTGGGGCAGCTTGCTCACGGTGTGCAGGGACGATGGCACAGAGCAGGTCCTGCTCTGCTGGCCCTTCAGGTCTCTGCCAGGCCTGGCCGTGTGAGGACACTGCTGCGTGCCCCCACCCTCCACACTCACACAGCTGAGCTGTATGCTGGTGTTTTCGTTTCCTGGGAACTTTCCCGCCCAGCCCCTCCCCAGCTCTCCCCACCTCCTCTGCCCTCTCCCCATCCTATCCCAGGAGAGCAGCCCAGTCTGGGCTGGCCCCATGGCAATGCCAGCCACAGGGTGCTGCAGAGCTCTGGGCACAGGAACGGGGTGCTCTTTTTATTTCTCCCCTCCACAGCCATGGTGCCCTGCTCTTCTCCCTGGACACCCCTTCTCCCCAGAGAGCCTTTCCCCACATCAGTGTGTCCATGCTGGCCTGGCCGGCCGTTCCTGCACCCCTGGCCACGTTCCCCACAGGGCCCTGAGCTGGCGGTGCTGCTCTGCAGAGCGAGGGGACTGTGGTGCCCTGGGGCCATGGGGTGGCCCTGCAGTGGCCATGCTGGTCAGGGTGAGAAGCAGACCCAGCCAGGCAGGGATCACTGCTGCTCAGCCCCTTTCCCTCTTCCACTTCCCAACTGGCCTAGGACCAAGGAAGGTGCTCAGTAGGACCCTGACACATTTCCATATGCCTCTGCGTTTGGCTGCTGCACTAAACCTGACACGTGGTGTTTCAGCTAGGGTGTCATGGATCACTCTCCAGTGTCATGTCCCTTGGCCTTCTGCTTGCTAACAGCCCATCCTGGGACAGCAGAGAAAGAGCGCCCTTGGATGCAGCCCATCCGCTCAGTAGACTCCGAAGGGGTGAGTTTGCTTAAGGAGCCCCTGACTTGATCCTCATCCACTGCTGGTTGTTCTCTTCCTCCTTGAGTCCTGCCTGAGGGCACAAAGACCTGGGAGAACTTGCTGGTGAAGACAGAGGAAAAGAAGACATCATGTACTTCAGACCGAGCTGCATCTACTCTTCCTAAATTCAACAGTGGCCCACTTCACCTTTCTGTGGTTTTGTCATGGTTAAGGAAGATGTAGCAGCTTACGTTGTTGCCCCTTGACATCCCTTGCAAGCTTGATCTTTTGGGGAGCTTTGACTCACCTAACACAATCCTTATTTCTCCTGACAACGTTTCTAAACTCCTCCTTTGGAGCCTCTCCCTGCTTCCACCTCCTGCGTGCTACCTTTGGCACAGGACCTCAAGCCATGAGGTTCCTGTTCAGCTCAGTGGGTTTCCTGAGGTGAAGGGTTGTTTCCCTGCATATGAGGACAGACCCTTCCTGTGCCCGGAGGAACATGTCCTTAAAGGCCTCTCAGCTTTTGTAGATTTTTCCCTTTCAGAGCTTCTTCTCCATGGGATCTCGTACTACCAGAGCTCTGAGCAGGGCAACGTCTGCTTCTCTCAGAGAGAGATCCCAAACCTGAGCTCTGCTGTTCTCCTGCCTTACATCCCTTGGGAACGGGGATGCAACTATTTCATGGTCACCACAGCCAAGGCTGACACTTCAACATTCCTGACCAGCCCTGACTCACCCTCTCGGCCAGCTTGGCAGCTGGGAAAAGAAGTTGACCCCGAGATTCTCCCAGACCCCATGGGACTGTTTGCACCCAAGCACTTTGCCCATCCAGTGAGTGCAACTGTCGCTGATCTGGGGACTTCCTCAGGCTGCCTACAGAAGACTTTGTCCCCTTCCTCACCCTGACTGAGTGGTTCTAACTCCCACCTTCATGTCACCTTCACTGGTTTCTCCTCTGTTCCTCACCCACAAATGCTCATGCAGCCTGTCTTCTGCCCCACCATACATTCGACCTGCCCCATCCTTCAGAGAGGGCATGCCCCGGTCTCATTCTCCCACCTTCATCAATCACCCTCAGTGTCTCCTAAAGAGCCTGTATCTAACCATGAGAGACCCAACGCTGTGCAACCTGTCCCACCACGTCACCGCAGTGGTTGCCTCAGAAGCTCCATGATGGAATAAGGGGCTCCAGATGCTCCTGCCTGTGTCCCAGGCTGAGGGCATTGGTGCACACTCCGGTTGCAGCAGCTCAGCAAAGGCTTCTCATGGAGAAAACTGGAACCAAGCACCCAGGACCCCGCATATCCAAAGGCTTTGCTTCAGAGCAAAGATGTGCTGGGAAGGATGGCAGGTGGCAATGTAATGATGAAATGAGGTGCTCATGAAGACAACAAACCCTGCAGTCTCTGAGGCAGAGAAACGCAGACTTGGGCCATGATGGCCTTGCAAGAGAGAAGTTTGCTGCCTGAGCTGACTCGGCAGCACCTTGTGCCAATCTCCAGGAACACAAGGTACCCCTGAGAAAGTCCCTAGGTGAGGTAAGCCTGCACTCCAGCCAGCCTGTGGACATCAGTGGCATGGGGTTTTTTCAGTATCATCAGGTAGGTGGGTAGAGGAGAGGGGAGAAGAGAACTGTTAGGGGTTGAGAGTACTGGGACATGAGTGGAGACCCTGGTGTGATGCGTCTCCCAGTCTTGCAGCACATGTGGGTGTAGACGAGATGGACCTTGCCTCCTTGCTGGGGTGTTGGCATTCAGGTGCTGGCACAAAGGCACCAGACTCCTTTGGGAGGCCCTGCTGTGTCTGCCCAGACCCCACTCCAGTGGGACATGGCTTTCCTGGAGGTCCTGTGCCATGTTTGCCAGCCACAGGCAGTTTCACTGGGCACCCCAGCCTCCCCTGGCATGGCACTAGAGGCCTTTCTGATGCCATTTAAAACAGAGCCTTGAAACAAGGTAGGTGCCTTCACTGCAGGGATGTGCACGTGCCTGAATTTTGCAGTGAGCTGAGCTCTAGGGAGTGCAGTGGATGGTGCTGCAAGACAGATCTGACCCTCCTTCTCGTGCACTCCTCCTCTTGGTCAGCTGAAAGTCCAGCAGCTGCCATGGAAATGTGAGTCTGACAGACGTTCAGATGCCCTAAACATTGGGTGTAATGTGAGGTGGCCAAGGGACCCTTCCCACCAGCCCCACAGCTGATGCTCAGGCAGGTGTGGGTGTCCCAGGTATGCTCCATCAGAGCTTGCAGACACATCCCCAAGTCTTGGACCACCCCTGGCACCTCAAATGCCACCAGGACTTTGTGTGAGAGCAGCTGACTGCCACCCCCCATCCCCATGGATCCCCGTGAGTGCTCAGGGCAGGGGCTGGTCTGCAGGCACCTATTTTGTGCTGAAGCAAGAGGAATCTCAGGTGCTGTGGGTCTGTGGGGTGCATGGGGGATATCTGGACCCCACTGCAGTCTCTGGCCTCCTCACCAGAGAGGAGACACCTTGTGGGCTCTGCTGAATCCCTTCCCTGCGCTGGGGGGGAAATGATCTTTGCCTGTCACTGCCGAGGTGTCCCGCCTGGCAATGTGATGGGGAGAGGGGTAAAGGGACGGGAACATTTCCACCTCTCGTAGACCACCACACCATGTAGGGAAAAATGCCACTTCTAAAATGCATCTCTCCAGCATTCAGAGAGGGACAGTAAGTGATGACATCAGTCTGTGTCAGCCCCCGCTCCCCAGGAGAGACCCTGCTGCCTCTCAGGAGCTGTCAGCCCTTAGAGCCCCAGGGACACCTGGAGGGAGCCCAGAGGGGCAGAGAAAGTGGTGCCTTGGGCTGGGCCTCTGCTGCTGAGCTGGGCTGGGCTCCTGGGATGGAGGGAGCTGATGGCAAGTGGGCAGCCCTGCAGAGAGACAGCTCTGCCCAGGAGCAGCTCCTCTGCAAAGGGCAGCAGGGCTGAGGGCACTGCCTGCAGGCACTGAGGGGAGAGGAGCGAGGCAGAGAGAGGTTAAAGGCAGTGTGGAGTGGGAGGATGCCGAGAGCTCATTGTGGGAGAAATCTTCACAGCCCTTGACATGGTAAGTCTCTGGAAGCAGGGCAGTGAAGCTGCAGTTGCGGGAGGGATCTCCAAAAGCTGGTACATCCCACAGCCTGTGGGATCTTTAAGGAGGATTCTCACAGCTTCTCTAGTGCAGAGGAGAAGACATGTTCCAGTGAAGGTTTTCCCTGCTGCACCATCAGGGGAACAGGGCATGATGGCTGCCTTCAGCTGGGGATGACTGCAAGGATGTTAAGCCGGGTGCACAGCCAGGGATGCCCAGGGCTGTCATTCAGAGCAGGGTCCCTGTGCCCCAGCGCTCTGTGTGCCAGGGTCAGTGCTCAGCCTGCCCAGGGAGCTCCCAACGGCGCTGTGGGGAGAATCTGTGGGTGGAAGAAGGGACCCCTGGGAGGGCAGGGTCCTTCTGCTGTCAAGAGAGTGCTGCATGGGTCAGGGCTGCTCACAGCTCCAGTTACCCCCAGAATATTTCCTCAGGGATGTTTCAAGGAGAAGGTCCTGGCAGAGAGTGCCATAAAGATAACGAAGATTTCCTCACTTTGTGTTTTCAGTTTCCTACATGAAGTGGCGTGATAGTGGAAAAAGGGATAAAGGGAAAAGGATCTGACAACTTTGAAAAAGTCACGGAGACTGCTGAGCAAGTGATCAGTAAGTCTGATAGGAGCCTCCTAATGTGCCCTCAGCCACTGCTCTGCCTATGGACAGCACCAGCATCACCTCTGCTGGACCCATCAGGGTTCTTCTGACCTGCCCTTTTCCACCTGCAAACAGGAACACGCACCCAGCCAGTGCCCTGCAAACAGGCAGGTTTCTGTCGGGCCAAGGTGAGTGCACAGAGGTTGGGAGGGGGACTGTGAGTGCTGACAGGGAAAAGACATGGGACAGGGAAACACCTCCCAGCAGGAAAATCTCCAGGCAGCAGGGATATGATCTGGGAATGAGAGGAAACTAAAACCAGAAGTGCTGTGGGAGGGAGAATTCAGAAACCTCCGTATGATCCCCTCCCTTCCTCTGAGCAAGTCCCCTTGCCTCCTCTCCCACCCACCAAAGCCTCTGCCCTCAGGGCTGGGGGCTCCAAGGCGTGAACCACCTCCTCTGCAGCCAGAGCTCCAGCAGAGCCGTGGTGCAGCTCTCCAGCCGTGGGCCCAGTTCCCTCTGCAGAGCACAGGGGCTGAGAGCAGCTGCCCGGCAATGGTGGTGTCTGGGAGGTGGCGTGCACAGCTGGGGAAGGGGAACGCTGTCTGAGTGCCCCAATGCCTCTGCCCTGGCCTCTCTCAGCCACACCCTCCCTGTGTTTTCCCTTGTTCCTCCACTGGTCTGTGTTATTGCTACTGTTATCTTGTTCTTGCTGCCAGGCTCTCTGGGGAGGTGGAGTTTCAGCTGCAGAGTCACACACTGATCTTGTGGGTCCTTTCATGCATTTGTGTCCATGGGAACAAGTGTCCCAGCTTTCATCTCACCTGTGGCGCTGTGGGCAATGAAGCCTGTGGGGCTGGGGTATGAGCTGAATCTCCCTTACTCAAATGCCATCGTTAGCACACTTGGCTATTGCCTTGAGGATTCCTTCCAAGCTGTGAGCTTCCCTCCAGGATGCAAACCTGCCCTATAGCACCTTTGTGTTATCTGAAGGCACCATGGAGAAGATCAGAGATGCTATGACAGAGAACGTTCTTTTGGGTTTGTGAAATGAGCTATGTGTGTCCTTGGCTAGAAGTGGGGTGCTGAGACCTTAGGAGAGGGTGAGAAATTTAGTGGTCTGCAGTGGATACCTCTGCTCACAGCAGCGCTTGGTGGCTTTTCAGGGTAGTATGGGAGTGTGATCACCCTCCAGCTCAGAAAGGTGCAAGCCCAGAGAAGCTGGGAACAAGACGGATAAAAAGAATGGCTCTCCTCACTCTGCACTAAGCCACAGGCACTCCTCCTGCCTCGCAGGACTCCCTCTGTTCTCCCTGAGTGCAGCACAAATGCTGAGGCTTTCTGACATCCAAGAACACTCCCCAGGGTACGAGGGGAGGAGGAGCTGTAAAAAACCCCAACCTCTCAGACTGCCTTCTGCCACCTCAGTTCCTTATCACTGGGAGTGCAGAAGCTGACAGCCCCTTCTGCACTAGGAGCAGTTTCATGAGAGAAGGTCGAACACCAGGACTGGCCCCTGCCCCCACTCTTCCCATGAACCCACTGCTGCAGAGCAGGGCTGACCCCTCGGCAGCCAGCGGGCAGAGGCCCTGCTCCTCATGGCACATTCAGCCAGCACCAACCAGGGCTCCAGCCACAGAGCTGAAGGAAGGTCTGCTAGAAAAGGAAAAGGGTGTCTGCATGTAGCAGGGCGAGGGTGTATGAGATATTGTTTTGACTTTGCTCGGAGAAATCTCCCTTAACTTGTCACTGTTTTTTTCCTTCTTGGACAGTGCCCATGCCCATAGACAGCAAATGTTCAACAGCAGCTCCATCATCCAGTTCTTCCTCCTGGCATTCGCAGACACACGGGAGCTGCAGCTCTTGCACTTCTGGCTCTTCCTGGCCATCTACCTGGCTGCCCTCCTGGGCAACGGCCTCATCATCGCTGCTGTAGCCTGCGACCACCAACTCCATACCCCCATGTACTTCTTCCTCCTCAACCTCTCCCTCCTTGACCTGGGCTCCATCTCCACCACTCTCCCCAAAGCCATGGCCAATTCCCTCTGGGACACCAGGGCCATCTCCTATGCAGGATGTGCTGCCCAGCTCTTTCTGTTTGTCTTCTTGGTAGGAGCAGAGTATTACATTCTCACCATCATGGCCTATGACCGCTACGTGGCCATCTGCAAACCCCTGCACTACAGGACCCTCCTGGGCAGCAGAGTTTGTCTTAGAATGGCAGCAGCTGCCTGGGGCACTGGGTTCTTCAATTCTCTCCTGCACACTGCCAGTACATTTTCACTCCCCCTCTGCCAAGGCAATGCTGTGGACCAGTTCTTCTGTGAAATCCCCCAGATCCTCAAGCTCTCCTGCTCACACTCCTACCTCAGGGAGATTGGACTTATTGTATTTAGTGGTTTTCTTTTTTTGGGATGTTTTGTTTTCATTGTGCTGTCCTATGTGCAGATCTTCAGGGCCGTGCTGAGGATCCCATCACAGCAGGGACGGCACAAAGCTTTTTCCACGTGCCTCCCTCACCTGGCTGTGGTCACCCTGTTTATCAGCAGTGGCATGTTTGCCTACCTGAAGCCCCACTCCATCTCCTCCCCGTCCCTGGATCTGGTGGTGGCAGTGCTGTATTCGGTGGTGCCTCCAGCAGTGAACCCCCTCATCTACAGCATGAGGAACCAGCAGCTCAAGGATACAGTGTGGAAAGTAACAACTGGATGTTTTTCTGGAGCAATAAACTTCCCATCATCTTCTGCCTAGCAGCTGGTCACAGTTTAATCATGATAATGTTGTCATCCCCTTTCTAATTCACTGGTTGCTTTGCTTTTCTGATTGAGTGGCTGTGTAAATGAGGAGCTGTTCTCTCTGTGTGTTTAAACAAAATAAAGGGCCATTGAGTGACTTTTTTTTTCCTGATATCTTTCCTCCAAGGCCTTTTTGGAGCTGCAGGGACAGTTCCTGTATGCACGGGTGGAGAGGAAAAGAGTCCCGTCATGGCAGCACTGCCAGTGAGCACCAACACTTGGTCTTCCAGGGCTGTTCTCTTGCCACTTCCACACTCTCCTTCTGATCCCTTGTCAGCCCTGAGTGCTCTGGCAGCTTGGTCACAGTCGTGCTGTGTGGTCGTCCTGTGACCGCAGGCAGGGACAGGCAATGGGCACTTCCGTGACGGAGCTGGCCTCCATAACAGCATTTCCATAAAGAAGGGTGACCTCCTCAGGGCAGTGCATGAAGGCTTAGGTATTCTTCCAAAGTCGCTGTCAAGAACAAGGTCTAGATAGTGCCCCATTAACGAAAACACCAGTGAACATCTAAAGTGTGTGAGTGTGCAGGGCTGGGGCACACAGCAGTGTCCCTTGCACAGCCAGGCCTCCTGCGAGAGACTTGGAGCAGCAGAGCAGGATCTGGGCTGTGACCTTGTTTGCCTGACACCCTGGGCAAGGTGCCCCAGGGCAATGGCCACAGACCAGCCCCTCACAACCACCATTCCCAGCACTGGCCTCTCACTCCAGGTCGGAGAGGTTCTTTGCCCCTCCATGGAAGGTCACCGAATGACTAGGTCAGAAGTCCATGTTTGTGTTGTACAGAGGAGATGTAAGCATACACATCACGTATGTGAGGTGAGATGGTCCTGAGTGAGCACAAATGCTATCCGCTATTCCTTGGGGGTTCCATGGAGGCCTGTGGGACAGACAGCGCCTCAAGTTCACTTCTCGATGGGAGCAACGTCCCATGGGAAACTGCCTGAAGGCAGCAGTGGGATGTGCTTCCTTGAACTGCGCTCCCTGTGTCCATTCCTCATGACAAGGGGCATCTCAGATGAATGCAGAGCAGGGCGATACACCGCAGGGCTGAGGTGCCTCCCAGGCTCTGGCAGTGGCAACAGGAGGCCACGGAGTCCCTATGCCTGCTGCAGTGCCCTGCCTCTGTGCGTAAGAGGGAAAGACTGTGTCTCTGAACACCCCTGGGTGCATAAGGAGTCCACGAGGCCAGCTCAGATGTGGACGCCCGACAGAACCCTGTGTGTGACTCCATGAACAAACCCCACTGGCCCAGGGAGGTTCATCTCCCACGCCTCGGACAGGCTCATTGCAAATGCTCCTGTCTGCTCACGCTACCCTTTCCGGGTTGTGCCCTCAAAGGTGTCAGAGGCATCAGAGAGGTTCTGAGGTCCCTGGAAAAGGCAGATATCAAACCTTTCTTCAAGAAACGCAAGAAGGAGGACTGGGAGAATTACAGGCTGGTCAACGTCACCTCAGTCCCTGCGAAGGGGATGGGCCAAATACTGCTGCAGCCATTTCCAGGTACTTGTAGGACAAGAAAGGAATTGCTGAACCTGTGTGGGTAGTGGAAAGAAGGGGATGTTTTGGTCCTGGACCTTAGCAAGGGTTTTGACACTGTTTCCCATAATCTCTTTATAGCCAGATAGGTGATACCTGGATTGAAGAAGTGGGTGATGTAGTGGGTGGGGAGCTGGCTGGTGGATCCAGCCCAAATGTCAGCAGTGGTAGAGTCCTGCTGGTGGACACTTCCTAGTGGCATCCCTCAGTGCAAGCAGTGGGGCCGACACTGTTGACTGTCTTCATTAACTGCCTGGATAATGTGCCAGAGTGCCTTTTCAGCTCCTTTGTGGATGATGCCAAACTGGCCAGACCCGTTCCACGACCTCATCTTGTTCACCCTGCCTTGAGCAGGATAGCTGGACAAGGTGCTGTTCAGGGGTCTCTTCCAAGCTGAGTTATTCTAGGATTCAATGAATGTTTTCCTTGGAGAGCTTTTTGAAGACAGAAGAGACAGAAGAAGAAGGAAAAACAGAGAGGCAGAAGTAGAGGCATAAAATGCACCAATATAAATACAGCAGTTCCTCTGAAGAACGTTTCTCCACTCAAACCATTGGTAGGAAATCTATTAGATAAATTTGGTGAAACAAGCTTACTTGTATCTGCTCACATACTGGGCCACAAAGAGAGTGATGGCTGGGTACAGTATCCTGTGGTCACTTGTGTCTCAGGAACTCATAATCCACTAGAAGCCAATGGCTGTGAAGGGGGCTGTGAGGTCACTTCTGCCTCTGGAGGTGAGAGGCCAACAGCAGGAATGTGTCTGGGAAAGGCACTGTGAGGTCACTTCTTCCTGAAACAGCCGATAGGTCAGCCCTTGACTCATGGCTGGGATATGTGCTTCTAAACTCACCTCTGCCGGTGTCTCTGACAGGCCAGCAGAAGGCACCTGGTTGGCACACTGTCTGTGAGACCCCCTCTGCTGAAGGACCTAGGCTCACTCCAGGAAAGGGGCTTCTATTTTGGCTGTCCTGTCTCTTCTGCCTGAGTACAGGATGGGACAGCAGCAGGCACGCAGCTTGGTGATGTCTATCCAAGAAGCAGAAAGGCTCTCAGCCTTGGAAGATCATGGTGAGGTTACTTCTGTCTGGTCAGATGAAGGGCTGCAAGAAGGCTGATGGGTTGGGGTGCCTGCTTGAAGGGTTGCTTCCTGGATGGTTGTGAAAAACAGCAGGAGAGAGAAACAGTGTCACACAGTGCAGCTTGGATGGTGGAGACTGGACATGAAAGAAGAAATGTCACTGAAAGAATAGCACTGTGGTACATGAAGTCCTCCAGAAGGAGTATGTGGTCAGTCCATCTCCTTGTGTTTGAAGGAACAGAGTGTGAGGGTTGACAGCCGTCAGTGAATGTATGGAAATGGCAGGGTGAGAGCAAGGTGAGGAAGCGAGATGGGTGTCTGCAGCCTGCGGGGCAAAAGAAGCAGCTGTGGGACAGCGTAGGACAAGCTGTGGTGGAGATGGCAAAGAGTGGTGGCAAGGCTGGAGGTCGCCAAGAGAACCCAAGGCTTTGTCCCCCTGGCTATAGCAATCGTCTCTGTCACCAAGGCCTATGAGAAGACATGTTGTCCTAAGGCAGTGGGGGTCCTCATTGCCTCCTTGCACACCCCCAGTAAGGCTGGGAGCTGTCATAGCCTTGTCCTGCACTCAGCATCACCCCCCCACATCCCACTGCCCCAGGAAGAGCCCTGAGCAATGCGTGAGGGACAGGACCTGCCTTCCCTGGGGCTGGGGGTCAGAGCTTGGCCTTGCTGCTTCATAAAACAAAGGCAGGGTTTTCTCAGCATCTGAGCTGCCTGCACATTCCCTTTGCCTGCCTGCAATCATGGCCTCCAGTTCTCTGCTCTAACAAGTCCCTGGGGAGGCTTTGCCAGTAATGGCCCTCAGTGGGGCTTATGAATACTTGAAGGTACTTTGGGTTTTGCTTTTGATGCTGACTCTTGGAGAGGTTTGTGCAATCTCCTCTCAGTGCCTGAGGTTCAAGGACTTGGCACCAAATACACCACAGGGCTTTTTAAAATAAAGCAAGCCCTAACAAGCTATATCTGTTCCTGTAATTTTCCTCTACTCTTGTACAGTTTATTAGAGAGGTTTTCCTAGTGTAGTTGTGGAGAAAGACTTCAAAGAACTTCCAATAAAAATGAATTTTTATTTTAAAGGGTGTAGTTTATTACTTTTCAGTGTAGAGAAGAGGCGATAACAGCATTCTCTGATTGATATTGCTGCAGGGTGTCTCCTCCGGAGGTCTGGACTGGCAGGAGAAGCTGTCCCTTGAGGTCTGACACAGCATGGACAACTTGCTCCTCACCTCCCCAGCCCTCTCATGTCTCTCATCAGCCACCTGGCACTTATATCCTTACAGCAGACTTCTCCTCTGCAGTCTGCAGCTGGATGTTACAGCTCCTTTGCAGCAGCCCCCGCCTGCTTTCCTTAGAGACCTGGCTGCACAAAGGCAAAGAGGGACTTTTCTGATTTTTGAACAAACAAAATAAAACTGATAAGATTCACCATTACAGTATAACACACTCAACTGTATGCCAAGTACAAGCTGCCACCAATGAGGTTCACCTTCTACAAGGGATAACCGTGCAAGAAATGTTTTACACAGAAAGAAAATGATAAAATAAACACAATTAAAGTGTTGGCTAAAGACAGAATTAGACAGACTGCTGAAAGATAGGCAAGCTTTTAACTCCCTGATGCTCAAAGCAGCTACTGGATTGTTGAGAGGTATATGACTGATCCAAGAGTAAAGGGAAGGGAAATCTAGAGAGCAATTGCAAGTGTTTATGTGCGGATAGGCTGCTGGAAAGGTGACTTCAGACATGGTCAGTTCAGTTAGGACAAGTGGAAATAGGTGAGAGATGAGGGAGATGAAATGCACGGCCTAAGAGAGAGAGTACTGAAAATGCAAATATAGTGGAAGGTCAACAGTTCTCCTCTTGCGATTAATGTACATCCTGAAAACCCCTCAGTTTGATCTCATGGGAAAACACTGACTTTTTATTAAAAGTATTCAACCGTTTCAGCTGATGAGGTCATGCTCATAGTTTTAAGCGCGTGTAAAAATTTCTCAGGTTGTCAGGCAGCGCTCCACTGCCTGACCATAAGTATCCAGTGCTACCTCTGGAGGACCCAGTGTCTCTGAAGTGCCCAGAGCCTGGGACTGGCAGTGTCACAGAGGAGACACTCGGAAGCTGCAGCTGGAGCCTGTGTCCCTGTAAGTGCATCCCACCCCAATTTTAGGACCAGTTTCCTTTGCAAACAAAGGCAGTACACAAAATCCGCCAGAGATCAGTACATTAAAACAAGACAAAACAAAGCAAGGAGGAGAACAACATCAACAATGTCTGAAGCTTAAAATTGCAATAGGACATCTCCTTCACTCTACATCTTTCATTCTGTTTCTTTGTTGCTTCATTTTTTGATAATGGTCTCAACATTTCCATCATCCTGAGGCCTAAAGCATTAATTTTTGTGGCTTGCACAGAGCCCATGGCCCCAAAACACTCCCTGCCCTGGACTGTCCATGCCACTTCTAACTCTTGGCACAGAGTGAGTCACGCTCGGAGGTGTTGACCACTCATGCCTGATGGAGGAAAGCAGGGTATAAAGCTTCAGTGAAACTTATGGATGGCCAAATTTGCACAATTCTCATCAAATTTCTGTTATCTGTCTTTCTATGTGAGTCTATGGAAAAATCTATACTTCTGTCCATGTAATGTAAATCTAACGTATAGAAAAATGTATAGGTGTGTCCAGTTACTCAGCAAAATACATTTCCTACCAGCACTCTCAAGGGAGAAGCTTTGTTCTGAGGAATTACACTATTGGTACTGGCTTTGTCTCTCCGTCCCCTGCCCCACTGGACACTGGGACCAGCGTTCCCTCAGCAGCCTTCCTTGTGCTGACAACACATTTAGAGAAGCCCTTCTGGCTGCCCTCCCCACGCATGGCCATTTCCAGCCACCACTGAGTTAAGGCTTTGCTGGCTCCATCCCTGCACCCACAGGCCAGGGGTCTCTGCCAGAGAGTAGGCTGGGGGTGCACAAGAAGCTGGAAGGGGACACAGCTGGGACAGCTGACCCCAACTGACCAAAAGGATATTCCAGACCATAGGACATCACGCTGAGCAATAAAAGCTGTGGGGAGAAGGAGGAAGTGGGGATGTTTGCAGTGATGGCATTTGTCTTCCCAAGTAACTGTTAGGAGTGATAAAGCCCTGCTTTCCTTTAAATGGCTAAATATCTGCCTGCTGGTGGGAAGCAGTGAGTGAATTCCTCATTTTGCTTTGCTTGTGTGTGCGGCTTTTGCTTTACCTATTAAAATATATATGTAAACCTGTGAGTTGTCTCACTTTTACCTTTCCTGGGCTCACTGGTGTGTGTGCGTGTGTTTGGGCGTGAATGTATGTACATGCTTTGCTGGCCAAGTGGGGCTAGCAAGGAGGAGGAGGACCCCAGGATCTGGAGAGACCCAGGGCTGGAACTACCACTTGGGTAATATCTGTGAGTCTGGGCAGATCTAAGCCCAAGCCCACGCTGGAGGGACTGCAGGGGGGTGTGAACCTGCGGGTAAGTTCTGCTGGGAATGCACAGACCACTCGTGCAACCTTCACACCAGATCAGCCTGAGAAGGGGGACGGGATGGGGCCAGTTGTGTTGCTCATGGTTCTGTAAGTGCTGCTGGTGGTGTGGTGGCTGTCAAGGAGCTGTGGCCTATGGAGTTGGTCTGTGTAGGGTTGGCTGTGTCCATCTGTGTTTCCTTGCAGATACCTGGATTTAGTGCTTTCCCTCTGGTTGACTCCACCTCGGGAGATCTCTCACTTTGTGGGGCTCCAGTCAGTGACCACCCCAGGCACACGTGGTCCATGCATGTGTCGCGGGCTCTCTAGGCAGCTCCAGATTCCTCTCCTGGAGGATGTCCTCTGCCCTGTCATGCATTGGGACAGCATGGTATGACAGTATCTCAGTGAGCATTCACCATCATCTCCACTGTCAACAGACAACAAGGGATGTGTCCTGAATCCAACCCTTGTTCTCTAACAGCCACCAAGGTGACAGTGAGCTTTTAACTCAGGCCCTTTTGAGGTGAAATTCCCAGGCCTGTTGTTGACATCAGCTTTGGAAGAACCGCCAAATCTTCAGGAACTGCATCGGGAAGATGTCATTTTACTACAGAGATGCTATGAGAGAGGCGGCTCTGAAACAGTGCTAGAATAACATTTATACAAGTTTCAGTGACAGAAAGAGATGAGTTCATTTCTCAGGAGAGTGAGCTGAATACAAATGATTATGTAGGAACATAACAAGCATAAATCACAGAACAGGTAGTACTAACAATAGAAAGGATAAATCAATAAACAAAGTAGAGGCCTGCATTGGGATACACTAGATTTCATTTCTGGAGAGTGAAGGAAAGTTTATCAATATTGACAAACCACCATGAAAAGATTTTCTTAATGGACTCCTTGAGTTCCTGGTTCCTCATGCTGTAGATGAGGGCGTTCACTGCAGGAGGCACCACTGAGTACAGAACTGCCACCAACAGGTCCAAGGATGGGGAGGAGATGGAAGGGGACTTCAGGCAGGCAACCATGATAGTGCTGATAAAGAGGGAGACCATGGCCAGGTGTGGGAGGCACGTGGAAAAGGCTTTGTGGCGTCCGTGCTGTGAGGGGATCCTCAGCACGGCCCTGAAGACCTGCACATAAAACAGCACAATGAAAACAAAACATCCCAACACTAAACAGACACTAGCAGTCAGTGTAGCATCCCTGAGGTAGAAGTGTGAGCAGGAGAGCTTGAGGATCTGAGGAATTTCACAGAAGAACTGGTCCACAGCATTGCCTTGGCAGAGGGGGAGTGAAAATGTATTGGCTGTGTGCAGCACAGCATTGAGAAACCCACTGCCCCAGGCAGCTTCTGCCATTCTAAGACAAACTCTGCTGCCCAGGAGGGTCCCATAGTGCAGGGGTTTGCAGATGGCAATGTAGCGGTCATAGGCCATGACAGTGAGGATATAAAACTGCTGATATCAAGAAGGCAAACAGAAAAAGCTGGGCAGCACATATTGCATAGGAGATGGCCCTGGTGTCCCAGAGGGAATTGGCCATGGCTTTGGGGACAGTAGTGGAGACAGAGCCCAGGTCAAGAAAAGAAAGGTTGAGGAAGAAGAAGTACATGGGGGTGTGGAGGTGGTGGTTGCACGCTACAGCAGTGATGATGAGGCCATTGCCCAGGAGGGCAGCCAGGTAGATGCCCAGGAAGAGCCAGAAGTGCAAGAGCTGCAGCTCCTGTGTGTCTGCGAATGCCAGGAGGAGGAAGTGGGTGATGGAGCTGTCGTTGGACATCTGCTGCCTCATGGCATTGGGACCTGTGCAAGGAGGAAAAGACAGTGACAAGTTACAGTAGACTTTTCTGAGAACAACTGATTCAATTTCACAAAAACACTTCCCCCCGACACCCCCACCTGCCTCTCCCATTTCAGACAGACCTTGAGCAGGTCCCTTTCATTAGCTTGGCCTGGTGCTGGCTGAGGGTGCCACTGGGAGCAGGGGGCTCTGCAGGAGTCAGTCCTGCCCTATAGAAAGAGGTAGATAGGAACACAGGGTGATCTCAGATTGAAGCCACTTGTGATATGAGAAAGCTTTCCAGCATTGTCCCATCCAATTTTCCCAACTGCAGAGCACCACTGTGGGAATTTTGTTGTGTTCATTTTGTTATAGTTTAGAGTGTTTCTCCCCTTCTATTGTTGGGCTGCTGGGAAAGAAGCTCATGATCAAGTCCCTGTGACATTAAGGGTGGGAGAAGAGACCAGGGCTTGCTCTGGGGAAAGTGTCTGCACTGCAGGGAATGGCAGGGAGACGCTGAATCCCCCCTCCCATGGCATTTCTGGTAGAAGCTCCCTCTCACTCCCTGCCCATGCCTCCGCTGCCTGGAGCTCTCCCTGCCAGCAGCTGTTTCTGCATCCCCATGTCTCCGCCCTGTCAGTGCTCACAGAGCCCATCCCACCCACTGTGTCCTCAGCTCTGCCCTGCAGAGACCTCCTGGCAGTAGGGCACTCCCCGGACACAGCTCTGTGTGTGCAGAACCTAAGGAGCAGCTGAGAAAAGTTCTAATGAGAACTGGGGTCTCAGTGCCTTCTCCAGAGTGGAGAAAAAAATTCCCATCTCCTCATGCCCACCCAGCCAAACAGGAAGAGAAAACTCAAAGCACAAACTCGTTCCCTTTCATGTAACCACACCTTGCCCTTCCTCTTGAGAAGTCCCCTTGGAAATGTCCTGGCATGATCTGGAGCTGTGAGCGACCCCGACCCATGCAGCACCCTGCCCTGCCCTGCTGGGGCTTGCTCCTTCCACCCACAGCTTCCCACAGTCCCAGGGGGAGCACCCCAGGCAGGCTGGACACTGACCCTGGCAGGCAGCAGAGTCCCTGCCCCGGCACACAGCCCCCTGGGGCACAAGGGACACTACCCAGAACAGCCCTGGACACCCCTGCCTGCAGGACTGGCTTCACACCCCTGCAGCCATCTCCAGGAGAGTCGAGATGCCCTGTCCCTCTGATGGTGCAGCAGGAAAGCTCTGCTCCAGAGCATGTCCTCCTCCTCCACACCAGAAAAACCAGGAGAGCCATCCTGACAGGTCCTGTCCTCTGTGGCATGTGCCAGGTCTCGGAGACACTTCCAGGAACCCATCTGCATTGCCCTGCAGCCAGAGACTTACCATGTCAAGGGCTGTGAAGATCTCTCCTGCAGTGAGCTCTCACCTGTCCTCCCATGCCAGACTGCCTTTAACATCTCTGTTACTTATCTCCTCCCCGCCTCGGTGCCTGCAGGCAGTGCCCTCAGCCCTGCTGCCCTTTGCAGAGGAGCTGCACCTGGGCAGAGCTGTCTCTCTGCAGTGCTGCCCACTTGCCATGAGCTGCCTCCATCCCAGGAGCCCAGCCCAGCTCAGCAGCAGAGGCCCAGCCCAAGGCACCACTTTCTCTGCCCCTCTGGGCTCCCTCCAGGTGTCCCTGGGGCTCCAGGGGAACCTGCTGTGAAACAGGCTGAAGGCATCACTCATGTTCCCTCCCTCAGCTGGGGAGACACAATTATTCCTAGCACTGTCATTTCTCCTGTGAGGAAAACAGTTGGGCAGGAGAATCAGCTCTCCTTGTCCCATCACGAGACAGGACAAGCAGACAGTGACAAGGAGGGATCTGCATTACCCCTGCTGAGGGAAGGGATGCTGATGAGTCAATAGACACATCTCATTTGTGGGTTTGCATTCCTGGGGCTAGAAGGGGACTTAGCTCCCTCCCATGCACAACACAAACCAACAGGAGGTGAGAGTCCTCTTGCATCAGGTGTTCAGGTGGGCACAGAATAGGCACCTGCATGGGAGCTCCTTGCCTCAGTTCTCATGCCTGTTAATGGGGATGGAGGGCAGGACCGGGCTGTTCAGACACAACACCTGGTGACATTGAAGGTGACAGGGGTGGTGAAAGATCTGTGCAGGGAACTGCAATCTCTAATGGAGCTGTTCGTAGAGACAGGCCAACATCTGGGGGAATCCTCTTAGAGGCTGCTGGGAATTTTCTTTGGCCAACTGAAATGACAGCTGATGCCCAAATGAGGGCACCTGAACCTGCCCCCACTCATTATGTTCAGGGCAGCCTTGAGAGTTATTCATCTGAACCACTGGAGCCATGTGCCACAGGGAGAGCTCAGGCTCTCCCTCTTCTCCATCAGCCGTATTCACTAGGTCTCCACTCACTCTACTGGCAGTTGCCTCATGTTCATCCCCACATTGCCTTATCCGGGTTTCTACTCAATTTAATGTTTAAATCCAGTCCCACAGAGCTCCATGAGATGCCAAGGCTTGCAGAGACAGCACAGGACCAGTGATGAGTGGTGTTCCTCAGGGGTCAGTCTTGGGACTGGCGCTGTTTAACATCTTTGTCGGTGACTTGGACAGTGGGATTGGGTGCACCCTCAGCAAGTTTGCCAATGACACCAAGCTGTGTGGTGCGGTCGATACGCTGGTGGGAAGGGATGCCATCCAGAGGGACCTTGATAGGCTGGAGATGTGGGCCTGTGTGAACCTCATGAAGTTCAACAAGGCCAAGTGCAAGGTCCTGTACATGGGTCGGGGCAATCCCAAGCACAAATACAGACTGTGCCGAGAATGGATTGAGAGCAGCCCTGAGGAGAAGGACTTGGGGGTGTTGGTTAATCAGAAACTCAACATGACCCAGAAATGTGCTCTCGCAGCCCAGAAAGCCAGCCGTATCCTGGGCTGCATGAAAAGAAGCATGACCAGCAGGGCGAGGGAGGTGATTCTGCCCCCCTACTTCACTCTCATGAGGCCCCACCTGGAGTGCTGTGTTCAGGTCTGGGGCTCCCAATAGAAGACAGCCATGGACCTGTTGGAGTGAGTCCAGAGGAGGGCCATGAAGGTGATCAGAGGGCTGGAGCAGCTCTCCTATGAAGACAGGCTGAGAGAGTTGGGGTTGTTCAGCCTGGAGAAGAGAAGGCTCTGGGGGCAGCTTCTAGCAGCCTTCCAGTACCTGAAGGGGGCCTGTAAGAAAGCTGGAGAGGGACTTTTTATAAGGGCATTGTAGTGCTAGGACAAGGCATAATGGCTTTAAAGTGAAAGAGGGTAGGTTTAGATTAGATACAAGGAAGAAATTCTTCTCTATGAGGGTGCTGAGGCACTGGAAGAGGTTGCCCAGAGAAGTTGTGGATGCCCCCTCTCTGGAAGTGTTCAGGATGGGGGCCTTGAGCAACCTGGTCTAGTGGAAGGTGTCCAGGCCCATGGCAGGGGCGTTGGAACCAGATCATCTTTAAGGTCCCTTCCAACCCAAACCATTCTGTGAATCTATCATGATTTTATGACCAACAGGAAAACAATTCCCATTCAGGGTGGGTATGTGACAGACACCCCAGAAGGCATTGCAAGCAGTGCGATTTGGTGCCTGTGTGCTGTTGACTGATACCATCAGTCAGAGGCATCAGTCATCAGATGCCATCCGAGAGGCAAGGTCTGTCCCTTCTCTTCCCAAGAGCTGCAGGCATTGCCTGAACACAAAGCACATCACACTGGGGTCTTTACTCACACCCACAATGACACAGCCAAGGAACAGACGAACCATTTTCACCGTGTGCCTGGATACACCTTGTCTTCAAAGAAAGTCTCCTCCAAGCACAGCAATGAGTCCTACCAAAACTCAACTGAAACTGAAAAGGGCATGCGAGGGCACCGAGATGAGCTGTTTCTACTTCAGGAACAGAAGTTACAGAAGAATCAGAAATACTGTGGGACCACTGCTAAATGTAGTAAGAGTAGGTGTAGGTAGATTGAGATACTCTATGCACTCTTTGCCTCATTTGCCACCAGCAAGGTTTCCCAGGCCTTTGTGCTTTGAGGCAGAACTCTGGAGGAGAGCCACCAGCAGTGGATAAGGATCAAGGCAGGGGTTACCTGAGCAAACTACACCCTTACCAGTCCATGGGACCAGCATGGATGCACCCAAGGGTGCTGAGAGAGTGTTTTTCAGCAGGAGGCACTGGTCCATTCTAATTACAGTAAGAAAGGCACTCGGACGCTGTGAGGGATGCTATTCATTAGTGCTAACCCTGTAAGGACAGAATCATGCAGATAATCTTAAGTGCCTTTAGATGGTGGGACCCCCAGGTGGTGTAGCATTGAACAGGCCTCTGACCCCCACACAGCATGCCGTGCAGACCCTGCCCATAGAAGAGAATCTCCTGGTTTGGTCATTCAAGCTGCTCTTAGCTTTGTTTACAAGAAACCACCTCTTTTCCTCATCTCTACAAAGAGAAAGGATGTTCTCATGAGAACTCCTTGCTGCACTGTCAGGTACAGGCAAGGCCACGCAGGAGGCGTAAGGGCTGGTACTGAGTGGGAGCTGTCTGCAGGCCCCTTGGGACAACGAGCTGCTGAGGTTGTCCTGCGGCCAAGGGATCTGTGCAGCACAGCACAGGCGTGAAGGCCAGGCTGTACGTGCAGCGCAGCCCAGCTGGCTGTACCGTGCTCTTCTGCTCAGGGTCACTGCTCAGGTTTCCCTGTGAGAAGTCTGCGCTCCACCCTGGTGCCACAGCTGAGCTGCTGCGGCCAAACCATGCACAGCCAGGAGGAGGTGGATCGCAGGCAGGAGGAGCTGGATCTCCGGGGCTTGGCACACAACTGTGATGGTTTGGGATGAAATGAGATGTGGTGGGACAGCTTGCTCACGTGGGGTTCTGCAATGGAGGAAAACAGGCTCTGCTGGAGAGACTGGCAGAGAGGATGAGTCTGGCGGAGACCCCCTGTGTTGAGCAGATGCCCCCCGTGTTCTCCTCCTGTGGAGGGCGACAGCCAGCAGTGGATGGGGATCGACTTTGCTTGAGCAAACTCAAGCACAGTTACAGAAATGGAGATGGGTCATTTAACCAGATCCCTGAACACAAGTATTGGTATGCCCTGACCCCTGAGATTCCACTTTTTGGTCCAGAGGAATATGATGGCCCTTGAGAAGTCCTGGAATATCTCCTGACTCATGTGGTGGTTTAGGCTGTGAGGGGAATCCAAACAGCACCTCTAACTGGAGTAATTTCACCTTCAGTGCTGACGTACAGGGCAGATGGAGGGACTTCAGACCTTCCAGGCCCTCTGTGGAAGGGTTAGGTCTTCAGAGATGTAAAATGAAGATAATGATGTTGTGTCAGTGTCCATCACATAAAGATTTGCCTTGCGTTGTGCTTTTTCACCAGTTTGGGATCTGCCCCTTGACAGTTTTTGGTAAAACCGTAAACTTCTCACACACACACACACACACACACACTTGAAAGAAGGATGAAAGACAGACAGCAGAAGTGAATTAAGGGAAACATTGTCTAAGAGTTATTACCATGAAATGGTAAGAAAGGGTTAGCAATGAGAGAAAAAGCACTGTTCTAAACACTTCATGCCAGAATCTAAATACTCTTAAGTTACAGCTATCTTGTCAAGGAAGAAGGAATGACAAGAAAAAGCAGAGAAGATTTAAATAATAAGGAAGAATAAATCATTTTTTCTTCTTTTTCCAGTTTTCTTTATTTTTCTGCTTACAGAATGAGTGAGATCAGCCTTCTCCTATTCACGTTCATCCAGACCATCTCCTGAGGAACTCTTCTTGGCCTCAGTTGCCACGGTGAGCAGCTTTGGGCTGATGAGACCTGGGCAGGGCCAGGGGTAACAGCAGCCAAGCCCCCGCCACGTATAAAGGAAGCCCGTAGGGAGCGCGAGCAACCCAGAGCACCACCAACAGGGCGACCAAACAGGGCATGGCGTGTCAGAAAGGGTGTCATGCATCAGAAAGGATATGGCATGTCAGAAAGGGCATGGCGCGTCAGAAAGGGCATGGCGCAGCAGTTCACGCGGAAGGGTGTGCAGGAAGGGCCATGAAGATCAACCAGGGAGCAATGTTCTCCATCCAGCGAAAAAACATGGCCTCGCTAAGCTCTGCACCCACCACGATGGACGCAGCTGCCCAGACAGAGCTCCAACGGGAACACACTGCCACCCAGGTGTCAGGCTGCAGGGTTTGATCTGCTCTTACGCCAGTACCGGACGGCAGCAGTGAGCACCCCTGTGGGAGGTGCACCCAGGTAGAGGAGCTCCTCTACTTAGTGACGGAGCTCTGGGAGGAGGTGAGTAGGCTGAGGAGTATGAGGGAGTGCAAAAGAGGATGGATTACTGGAATCGCACCCTACGTTCCCTCAGACAGGCCCAACAGGCAGACAGGACCCATGAGACAGAAGATGCCTTATCCTCTCTCCACCTGGCTGAACATAGTTACTTAAGGGATAGGGGGCAATGGCGACAAGTTCCTGCCCGGCGCAGCATAGGCGAGACTCCTCTGTGACTGCCCCACCTTCCCAGGTGCCATTACCAAACAGGTGTGAAGCTCTGCAAGTGGAACCAAACAACGCCAGGGACGATGGTACATCCAGCTTGGAGGTGTCGCCAAGGGTAAGTCAGCCTACACTCTGCATCAAAACAGCTTCCACAAAGAAGAAAAGACGGGTCATTGTCATAGGAGACTCTCTCCTGAGGGGAACAGAAGGCCCGATATGCAGACTGGAGCCACTTCTTAGGGAAGTCTGCCGCCTCCCGGGGACCCGGGTTAAAGATGTGAAGAGCAAGCTTCCTACCCTGATACAGCCCTCAGACTACTACCCATTATTGGTTTTTCAGGTAGGCAGTGAGGAAGTTACAACTAGAAGTCCAAGGGTAATCAAGAGAGACTTCAGGGCCTTGGGCCGACTGGTTAAGGGATCAGGAGCCCAAGCAGTGTGCTGCTCTACCCTTCCAGTTGCAGGGAATGATGAGGGAAGACACAGGAAGAGCCAGCAGATCAATACCTGGCTCCGAGCCTGGTGTCTCCGGCAAGATTTCAGTTTTTTTGATCATGGGTTGGTTTACACAACTCCAGGCCTGCTGATGACAGACAGGGTACACCTGTCTCAAAGGGGGAAAAGGATCCTAGCACAGGAGTTAGCAGGGCTCAGAGCTTTAGACTAGATTGAAAGGGGGAAAGGGGTAAAACCAGGCTTGCTAGAGATAAGCCTGGGGGCGATACACCAATATTTGAGGGATGGTGTGCTAGCGAGGTCCTTTGGTCTGTCATCTCAGTGGAGGTAGGGGATGGAGAGCCATGCAGCAGAAAACACGCAAGGGCTATGGATGTGTTAGAAACCACAGATGCACATCAGAATGTTCACATAGGAAATAGGGCTTCTCTCCCCCAAAAGGAGACAGGAGCAATGGCTCAACTTAAGCGCATCTACGCCAATGCATGCAGCATGGGCACCAAACAGGAGGAGCTGGAAGCCATTGTGCAGCAGGAAAACTGTGACATAGTCGCCATCACGGAAACATGGTGGGATGACGCGCACAACTGGAGTGCTGCAATGGACAGCTCTAAACTCTTCAGAAGGGACAGGCAAGGAAGGAGAGGTGATGGGGGTAGTCTTGTACGTTAGGGACTGTTTTGGTTGTCTAGAGCTTAATGGTGGTGACCATAGGGTTGAGTGTTTATGGGTAAGAATCAGGGGGAAGGTCAACAAGGCAGATATCATGGTGGGAGTCTGTTATAGACCACCCAAGCAGGATGAAAAGGTGGACAAAGTATTCTATAAGCAGCTGGGAGAAGTCTCCACAATCGCTAGCCCTTGTTCTCATGAGGGACTTCATCTTACCAGATTCCTGCTGGAAATACAATACAGAGAGAGGAAACAGCCTAGGAGGTTCCTGGAGTGTGTGGAAGATAACTTCCTGACACAGCTGGTGAGGGAGCCAACGAAGGAAGGCGCCCTGCTGGATCTGTTTGCAAACAGAGAAGGCCTGGTGAGTGATGTGACGGTTGGAGGCAGTCTAGGGCATAGCGATCAGGAAAAAATAGAGTTTTTGATTCTTGGAGAAGGAGTAAGGTCAGCAGAACTGCTACCTTGGATTTCCGGAGGCCTCTGGCCTGTTTAGGATCCTGGTTGACAGAGTCCCTTGGGAGGCAGTCCTGAAGGGCAAAGGAGTCCAGGAAGGCTGGACATTCTTCAAGAAAGAGACCTTAAAGGAGCAGGAGCAAGCCATCCCCAAGTGCCAAAAGATGGCGGGGGAGAAGATGGGCCTGGCTGAATAGGGAGCTTTGGCTGGAACTCAGGAATAGGTGACCCACTTAGTGGATTAGGGAAAGTCTGTGGCTGTTGTCTACTTAGACTTTAGTAAAGCCTTTGACACTGTTCCCCACAGCATTCTCCTGGAGAAACTAGCGGCTCATGGCTTGGATGGGCATACTCTTCACTGGGTAAAAAAACTGACTGGATGGCTGGGCCCAAAGAGTTGGGGTGAATGGATTTAAATCTAGTTGGAAGCCAGTCACAAGCGGTGTTCCCCAGGGCTCAGTACTGGGGCCAGTTCTGTTTAACATCTTTATCAATAATCTGGATGAGGGGATCAAGTGCACCCTCAGTAAGTTTGCCGACGACACCAAGTTAGGAAGAAGTGTTGACCTGCTGGAGGGTAGGAAGGCCCTACAGGGGGATCTGGACAGACTGGATCGATGGGCTGAGGCCAACTGTATGATGTTCAACAAGGCCCAGTGCTGGGTCCTGCACTTGGTAAGTCAACAACCCCATGCAACACTACAGGCTTGGGGAAGAGTGGCTGGAGAGCTGCCTGATGGAAAAGGACCTGGGGGTGTTGGTCGACAGCCGGCTAAACATGGGCCAGCAGTGTGCTCAGGTGGTCAAGAAGGCCAATGGCATCCTGGCTTGTATCAGGAATAGTGTGGCCAGCAGGACCAGGGAAGTGATCGTCCCCCTGTACTTGGCACTGGTGAGGCTGCACCTTGAGTACTGTGTTCAGTTTTGGGCCCCTGACTCCAAGAAGGACATTGAGGTGCTGGAGCGTGTCCAAAGAAAGGCAACAAAGCTAGTGAAGGGTCTGGAGCACAAGTCCTGTAAGGAGTGGCTGAGGGAGCTGGGGTTGTTTAGCCTGGAGAAGAGGAGGCTGAGGGGAGATCTTATTGCTCTCTGCAACTACCTGAAAAGAGGTTGTAGTGAGGTGAGTGTCAGTCTCTTCTCCCAAGTAACTCCCACTCCTCCCCCAGCCTGTAGCGTTGCATGGGGTTGTTGTGACCGAAGTGCAGGACCCGGCACTGAGCCTTGTTGAATCTCATGCAGTTGGCCTCGGCCCAACGATCCAGCCTGTCCAGGTCCCTCTGCAAGGCCTTCCTACCCTCCAGCAGATCCACACTTCCACCCAACTTGGTGTCATCTGCAAACTTACTGAGGGTGCACTCGATCCCCTCATCCAGATCATCAGTGAAGATGTTGAACAGGACCGGCCCCAACCCTGAGCCCTGGGGAACACCACTCGTGACCGGCCGCCAGCTGGGTTTGACTCCATTCACCACCACTCTCTGGGCTCGGCCGTCCAGGCAGTTTTTAACCCAGCGCAGAGTGCACCCATCCAAGCCGTGAGCAGCCAGCTTCTCCAGGAGAATGCTGTGGGAGACTGTGTCAAAGGCCTTACTAAAGTCCAAGTAGACAACATCCACAGCCTTCCCCGCATCCACTAAGCGGGTCACCTTGTCATAGAAGGAGATCCAAGTAAGAAAGGCACTCAGACTTTGTAAGGTATTTTTTAAAACGCTTTGCATGACAGCTAACACTGTAAGGAAAGAATCCTATAGAGGATCTTAGGTCCCTTTAGATGGTGGGTACCCAGGTTGTGTAGCACTGAATGGGCCTCCAACCCAAATGCAGCACACTATGCAGACCCCATCCATAGCAGGGAGTCTCTTGTTTTGGTCATTCTAGCTATTTTAGGATTTTCTTACAAGGAAACAGCTCTATTTGTCATCTCTACAGTCAAACAGAAGCAATGTTCTCAGGAGAACTTCTTGCTGCCTTGGTCGATAAAAGCAAGGCCATGCAGGCGACATAATGGCCAGTACGGAGTGGGAGCTGCCTGCAGGCTCCTCTGTTACAACAAGCTGCTGAGCTTCTCCTGCGGCCAAGGGATCTGTGCAGCACAGCCCAGGTGTGAAGGCTACTGTGTACGTGCAGCCCAGCGCAGCCCAGCCCAGCCCAGCCCAGCACTGACTGCTCCAGGTACAGTGTTCTGGTCAGGATGACCGCTCAGGTTTCCCTGGGAGGAGTCTGCGCTCCACCCTGGTGCCACAGCTGAGGTGCTGCAGCCAACATGTGCATGGGCAGGAGGAGCTGGAGCCCAGCCAGGAGGAGCTGGAGCCCCATGTCTTGTCACAAAAGACTTGGCTGTCGTGACCAGGAAATAGTGGGGTCCCAGGTGCCAAAGAGGATTCAGGAAGGCCAACAGTGGAGCACAGATGGGTGGACCCCCAAGAAGAAGATGTTGACATACTTTGGAGGCTGATACAGGTGGTGCCATGGGAAGCAGCTCTGAAGGCTGAAGGAGCTCAGGAAATCTGATAGGCCTTACAGGACAGCCTCCGGCAAGGACAAAAACGATCTCTTTGAATAGCCATGAAGAGAAACATTCATCTCAGGAGGCTGCTGCTATAAACTGAGCAAAAAGGCAGCCCCCAAGAGGTGGAAGCAGGGGAAGCTGCAAAGGAGGACTTGAGAAACCTTGCCCCAGAACGAAGGGAGGATGCCAAAGCCAAAGCTCCCATAGGCTTGAGAGTTGCAGGGAAAATGAACATCAAAATGAACATCAAAATGAGCTGATACAGGCTTAGCAGGTCATACAGAATGTGTCACACTCTGCCTGGAGGCCTGGAACAAGTGGGCACTGCAGAGGTTTGCATCTTGAATGTATGCCTCAGCCTAGCAGATGGGGATTCCCCCTGCTGGGGGTGGCTGTGCCAGTCCATCCCCATGGGTCTCAATGGTGCAGACTCTGCTTGAAGACATTCCTATAACCCAATCACGTTGGGATTCATGCAGAACTGGCTATTCAAAATCAAGCATTTGATTCACTTTGCCTCTTTGCTTTGACATCTTTTCACTTTGAATACACTCCTGAAATCTCTCTAGGAAGCTACATAAGAATTGAGGACTAAAGGAAAGTTATGCCCACAATAGGCTCCATAGGGTGCTTTGTGTGGCAATGAGCCCTCTGGTGCCGAGTTCCTGAACTGCAGCTCCTGAAAGGCTGACCAAGCCTCCAGAGAGGAAGCACAGCTGAAGGTTTCAGAGAGTGTTAGCAGGCCCTGCTGAAGGCCATCACTGGAGAGACCATGCAGGGAATGAGCAGACAAGGTTCCTGTCCCTGGGGGATGGTGAAGCAGGGAGTCGGAGGCACTTGGGACAGGAGGACATTTCAATGTGAGATGTTTTCACACTGTGAAAGCCCTTGATGTGCTTCACCAAGCAGGATGGCCAAGCCCTAATACCCATCCCCTGCAGAGGGGGCTCCTTTCCCTCCTGTGATGCTCTGGGCTCTTCCTGGGGGCATTGTGATGTGGGAGTGTGTGATGGCAGGCGCAGGTCAGTGGTAGGACACCTGCCAGGCTCTGTGGAGGGTGGGTGAGGAGGAGGCAACAAGGCGCTGGAGCTGTAAGGTCCTCATGTCCTCTCGTGGGTCTCAGTGGAAGAGACAGAAGCCATAGCTGAGTGGACAAGGGTCCCAGTTCTGTTGAGGTGTCAAAGCCCCACCAAGGCCCTTGGCCATCCCCACCACAGCTACACTGACCTGTGCCTGTGCCTGCTTCCTTGCTTCCAGCACCAAGCTCTGTGTTCCTGAGCATTTGCCAATGCCTCTGAGTTCCCCACAACCCATCCAATTTCTTCCAAAGCCTTGCTAGTGCTGCTTTCTCACCCAAGAGTTCCAAGGCCCAGGCATGCGAGAATCCTCTGTTTAGCTCCCCATCCCAGCACTCAGCTGCCCATTCTCCTTCTGCTGCTGCCTCCAAATCAAGACTCAGCCTATTTCACTTCAGCATGACAGCCCCCAACATGTCAAGTCTTCTTCCTGCCTTCAATGCACTCATTGCTGCACCTGCACTGCTCTCTCCCTGCATGCCCATGTGTCTCACCAACCCTTCCTCTTCCCCTGCAGTGGTGGGACCTCACCCCAGGAGGGCTGTGCATCCTCCAGGCTCAGGGAGGTTTCCTGACACCCACCCAGGTGTGAGGAGTGAAGGAGGGGAGGAGAGCCAGGTCAGCTCATGGGGCACGAGTGAGCACAGACACCCCAAGCAGTGGGCGTTCCCCATCTGTCAGGCTGAACCATGTACATAAGGTAAAAAAAATCTGTATGTGGTCAGTGCAGTTTGGGGACACCTGTGAAGCAGCCCTGAACCTGATGTGAATGACTTCTGGGGTCAGGGAGAACCTGAGCGCTCTCCCTAGTTTGCAGACATGAGGGGGAAGGAAGGACAGCATCATTCCGGCTGGAAGGGACATTGGGAGGTGTCTGGACCAACCTCCTGCTCAAGGCAGGGTCAGACAGAGTACTCAGGGCTTTATCCAAACACATCTTGATCACATTCTAGGATAGAGCCAGTGCATGCTCCCTGGGAAACAGGTTCCACCGCTTGAGTGTCCTTATGCTGGAATAATTTCTCCCTCTATCTAGCCTGACCCTCTCTTGTTTCAGCCCATTGCCTCTTGTCCTTGTGTCATGGACATGAGCCTGACTCCGTGTAAGAGACCGAAGTGTTAAGAACAATTGTCTCAAAGCTTGTTTGTGTGTTTATCTGATAAGACCAGACAGTAGACCACTCTTTTGTCTGACAAGACCCAAGGGCAGACCACTCTTTGGCTTATCAAGTACCACCATCTGGCAAGGAAACTTTTGCAAACTTGCTGAAGCAGCAGGCCATTCTTTGGCTTATCAGGTAGCACCATCTTGCAAGGAAACCTGTGCAAACTTGCTGAAGCAGCAGGCCATTCTTTGGCTTATCGGGCACCACCAAGAATAGGACACCAACTGGTATCTGGTCAGGCCGCTTGCCCCACCAGTAGATGTGCATGTGTTGGGTACGTGATGTTGCCCTGGGTAACCAAACGGAAACGAGAGGGCAAACTCCCTCTCCAACACCAGATAAAAGACGGCACAACGAAACCTGAGTGTGGCCATCCACCACCGAAAAACTGAAGACAGGACCAACGGGACACCGCTGGATCCAATGTGGTGACTATCCTTTGCTTCTCTCTCTCTGGATGCTTGCTTAATTTCCTCCTAATATTTCCTGCCTTTCCTATCGCTTTACTCTTTTATATTTACCCAATAAAACATCTGATTGGCGGCATATGACCTCGTTTGTGTCTTAATTTCACCCTTGGGATCATTACAAACCTTCCCCAAGCCTGACAATCAGACCGGGACTTAACATTTTATTGGCGTCACGGACAGGATCCCTTGGAGTGAAAGTGCCGCACCTCTTGTTTGTCTTACCTTTAAACTTGCTTGTCTTACGTGTGCACCTCTCAGGGAAGTAGAGGGTGAAACCTTTGTGAAAATTAACACTTACGTGTTGCCTCCCTGAGAAAACCACCCTCACTTGTTGAATACTAGACCTGCTTGAAGTGTGCTGTTGTAGAAAATGGGTGATGATAACACTATCCCTGTGGACAGGGAGGTGCTGTATAACTTTTTGGAAAAACATAATGCACGCCCTTCAGTACAAGGTATTGATTGGGCACGAGATAATTGGTATAATCTGCAGAGTATTACCGACTGAATCAGCGCCCTGCAAAAGGACGCTAAACTTCGGGCCGGAAAAGGAAAATCAATTATATGCGCCGTTTTGGGTGCCAGTTTAGTTGTAGCTGTGGAAGCAAGAGACCGGCAGCGTAGTGCCGAGTCTCAGACCATACAGTGCTTACAAGCCCTTGTCCAATCTTTGCAAGGACAAATTGAAAACTTAAAAGAGCAATTAGAGCAGGAGAGAGCCCAGGCAGACTATCTGCAATCTGCTCTTAAAGATCAACTCCTCACGGGCGAGAGTGGTGGGGACCAAATATTACTAAGTGAAAAGGAAGCTGAAGGATATTGGGGGCCCGGAGTGTTTTTAACTACCAGTGATCACCGCGCTCCCTGGTCCCTAACCCAAAGGGCAGCTTACTGGGCTGGAGGCCTCAATCCCTTGGAACGAGGAAACCCTCTTGCTATCACAGGATCAATTGATCAGTTGGTAGAAAATATACAGAAAGCGGCGTGTTTGCAAATGATGTATGATCGTGAGCTTAAGCTCAAACAGGAGTCCCCGATGATGATGCCGGTGGACCCTGAACGAATGACCCCCCTGATAAGGGGCCTCCCTGAATCTTTAAAACCTCTGGGCATACAATTACAAAGTACAATTAACGCAATGTCCCAGGGTGAAAAGGTCTCAACCGCACTAGCTGGACTGGCGACTTGTGATTGCAGGAACCAAAATTTTAAAGTATGGACTTGGGGAGAGGTTGCTCAGGAATTAATCAATTACGGGCAAAAATATGGCCCAATTAACACCCTGTCCCCAAAATCAGACCTGAAGGGTTTAAGACGTACTGAAATAAAGCCTCCCTCACATCTTGAAAATGAAAAAAAGGTGTCCTTCGTTAACCTTTCTGGCGGAAGAAACATCTCAAACAAGCGTGTTAGCTTATGGACCATAGGGTGTCAGCAAGGTGTTCCTTGAGATCTTATGGACGGGTTACCAACTGATAGGCTTGAAAAGCAAACAAATAAAGAAACTAAATAAACTAATAGGAAATTGAGCCTTCTCCCTCCTGTGGTGTTTGGTTCTTTGTTTCTTTTTCTGTTTTTCTTTTCTTTCCTGTGGAATGAAGCCTGGTTTGGTAAGGAGTTCATCCTTACCAAGTCAAGAATTTATTTTCTGAGGGCTTGGAAAGTTTGAATTCTTGGTGCAGCGCTTCTTTCCAAACAGCCTTACCCTGTGCGGGCCATCTCCTTCCTGTCCTGCTGGTTTTGCTCACAAAACCTACACAAGCCTGAAAACCTTAGACCCATCGGGCTCTGTGCAGCTTAGCTGAGATGGGCCAACAAGCCCACATCAAAGGAAGGGGTAGAGATCCTGACACAGGTCTCGCTTCCCGAGAAATATCACAGGGAAAGGAGGAATGTCAAAGGAGGGTAGCAGGTAAGAAGGCAGGCAGGCCAGGAATTAAAAACAGCCAAATCAATGAAAATCGAGGTGAAATGTGACAAACCACTGACATGAATCTATGATGTGCTGGGAGCATTAGCGGGGGGAAAGAGAAGCCCAGCAGACTTTGTGTGAAGCACCATCTCCTTTCCTCCCACAACCCCTAAAGAACAGTCTATCAGGGCTCCTTTCAAGGCTCTTGTAAAGCCTTTGTGGGTGAGCTGGGAATGCCATTTGTGCTGAGGCACTTCCTCCAGACTGAAGGAGTCTCCCATTTTTCTTCCCCTTTTGTGGAGAACATTTCTAAGGCCTTCGGTACGTTCCCCGAGTAGTCATGGCCTTGGGTGCTAAAGGGTTCCTCAGCAGAGCAGCTCTGAGAGGGTGAGGGGAGATTAATGACAATGATAGCTGGCAGCTCGGTGACCTAATCCCTGCAGAAGTCGAGATCCATTCTGAAAAGTATTCTGTGAGGGAGAAGCACCAAATCTTAAAAGGTGCTGTCAAGAGATGTAAACCCTGAAAGCAGCTTCTGTGGAGTGACTTCCATGCTACCCGCCTTGTCTTTACAATGTTGGACACCTAAAGGATAGGTGGTTTTTAGTGTCAGAGTAATCTCCTTAGTTTTCCTTGGGTTTGTCAATGAAGTTCAGGACACAGTTCAACTTATTGCAGAAATGGTTTTCTAAAGGTAGAGGAGAGGAGTCGATTCCTCTTCTGCACTTGCAAGGGGAGCCCTGACTGACAAATCAACACCTGGCCTCTTCATTGCAGACCTCTGGGAGATTTGCAGAGATCATTCATTGCTGTCTAGGGGCCACCTGACTGTCTCCTTCCAGTCCAGAAGGAAGCCGATGTCCTGAGGGTTTGGTGCTAAAACTGGCAACATTGTGAAGGCCTCTCTGCCCATCGTAGTGCATCTGAAATAGGACAAGGTATCTCTCTTTGGGTGGAATTGTTCCCCTAAAGCTGAGAGAGAGGAATCTCATTCTTCAAGGCTTTGGGAGTCTCCTCCTTGATGACATGGAAGAAGACTTTCCTTCTCCCTGAGTACAGACAGGCTCTTAGTCACTCTTTCTCCACAGGGCTCATGAACATAGGACCTCCTTTGCACTCCATGTCGGCAGGCCAGCCCCATCCTCTGGCACTCTCTGGCAGAGCACAAACCTCTGCCCATGGATTTCTTCCTGATCTCCCGACTTCACAGTGGACTGGATGACCCTGCACTTGTCTAAGCTGGGCCCCAGATCACTTCTCCTTTCAACCCCTTTCTTCCTTTCCCAGTGCAGGCAGGGGGTGTAGAGCAGGGGCTGATAGAACCCACTGCTCCCTCCATTTCCTCACAAGTCTTCCAGGAAAGATGGACCCATGCCTTTGCACTTCCAGCCAACGCGCCACTTTGTGACGAGCTGGCACACAGAGATGTTTAGCCAGTCTTCCCACACCTCGAGACCCATTTTGACCACAGCACTTTGTTTGCAATGGGTTGGCAGTCGGGGGAAGTGAAGAATGCAGAGAGTGTGATGTGAGTAATTGTCCATATTACACACATCCACCCGGACTGGAAGAGTGAAACCATGTGCACCACCGAGGGTGATGGTTAATTCACAAGCAGGGTGGCTTCTCTTCTGTGTGAGGCCAGATTGCAGGGACGAGGGGCCCATGAGCGTCCATCACTCAAGACCCAAATGCAGGACCCGAGACTTAGCCCTGTTGGACCTCCTACAGTTGGCCTCGGCCCATCGATCCAGCCTGTCCAGATCCCTCTGTAGGGCCTTCCTACCCTCCAGCAGATCAACACTTCCACCCAACTTGGTGTCGTCTGCAAACTGACTGAGGGTGCACTCGATCCCCTCATCCAGATCATTGATAAAGATAATAAACAGAACTGGTCCCAGTACTGAGCCCTGGGGAACACCACTTGTAACCAGCTGCAAACTGCATTGAACTCCATTCACCACCACTCTTTGGGCCTGGCCATCCAGATAGTTTTTTACCCAGCAGAGAGTACACCCATCCAAGCCATGAGCAGCCAGTTTCTCCAGAATGCTGTGGGAAAGAAAATCAAATGGTGCCAAACACGCAGTTGTGCTGGAGAGCCCTGGCATCTCGCATAGCACTACAGGCCTGTATTTGGCCGTTGAGTAGCTGCCCTGAATTAGGTTAGGCAACGTAGGGATGTCCATGGGCGTTGTGCCATTACAGTCCATGGTGCTCTAGTGTATGCAGCTGATGGAGAAGATGGCTGATGGCTATGGCAATGGCTACATCTGCCCCCCTGACTACCTCAATAGGCTGCCCTGAACATAAGGAGTAGGGAAAAGTTCAGATGTCCTAAACATGGGCATCTGCTGTTGGCCAAAGGAAGTCCCCTCTAAGCTCAAGCATGATGCCTCCAGATACTGCCCTCTCTGTGAACCGCTGCATTACAGCTTGCAGTTACCTGCACATACCTTGGACCACCTCTGACACCTCAGATGTCACCAGGTGTTTGAGTCTGAACAGCTCACTCCTTGCCTCCATCCCCAGCAATTACCATGGGAGCTGAGACAAGAGGCTCCCAGGCACCAGGTTCCTATTTCGTGTCCACCTGAACGGATGCAAGAGGAATACCACCTCCTGTGGGTTTGTGGCAGCCATAGATGAGAGCTGAGGTCCCTTCCAGCCCCAGGACTACAAACAAAGGATGAGGAGCCTCAATTGACTCAGCTGAATCCCTTCCCGCAGCAGGGGTAAAGGAGCTCTGTCACTGTCCAGGTTTTCTGTCCCATACCAGAAGTAAGGAACGGTGATTCTCATGCCCAATTCTCTCTCTGATAGGAGAAATTGCATTGCTGGAAAGAAGTATCTCTCCAGAGGTGGGAGAGGGGCCACAAGTTATTACTTCAGTCTGTTTCACAGCAGGTTTCCCAGGAGCCCCAGGGACACCTGGAGGGAGCCCAGAGGGGCAGAGAAAGTGGTGCCTTGGGCTGGGCCTCTGCTGCTGAGCTGGGCTGGGCTCCTGGGATGGAGGCAGCTGATGGCAACCAGGCAGTGCTGCTGAGAGACAGCTCTGCCCAGGAGCAGCTCCTCTGCAAAGTGCGGCAGGGCTGAGGGCACTGCCTGCAAGTGCTGAGAGGAGAGGAGTGAGGCAGAGAGACTATAAAGGCAGCCTGGAGTGGGAAGATGCTGAGAGCTCACTGCATGGGAGAGATCTTCACATCCCTGTATATGGTAAGTCCCTGGTTGCAGGACAATGTAACTGGTGTTCCTGGAGGGATCTCCAAAAGCTGCTACATCCCACAGCCTATGGGATTTTCAGGATGACTCTCAGAGTTTCTCTAACATAGAGGATGAGGATGTGCTGCAGAGGAGGACTTCCCTGCTGCACCATCAGAAAGAAAAGGCAATACAGCTGCCTTCCTCTGGGGTTTTGAAGATCAGTGCGCACCTGTGGGTCCCCAGGGCTGTTCTTCAGAGCAGGGTCACTGCACCCCAGTGGGCTGTGCACCAGGGCAGGGACTCTGCCGTCTGACCGGGTCAGCACTCAGCCTGCCCAGGGAGCGCCCTTCAAAGCTGCGGGGAGAACCTGTGGGTGGAAGCAGGGCAGGATCCCTCTGCTGCCCAGAGGGTGCAGCGTGGGTCAGGGCTGCTCAGACTTCTACATCACCCAGAGGACATTTGCAGAGGGTCATTTTAAAGAGGGATGTCAAGGTAGGGGATTGCGTGAAAGGGAAGAAATCTGTGCTTTGAGTTTTTCCACTCTTGATTGGCTGGGTGGGCAGTGCGAGATGGGAATTTATTTCTCTGCTCTGGAGTAGGCAATGAGACCCCAGTTCTCACTAGGACTTGTCTGAGATGCTCCTTAGCCCCTGCACACACAGAGATGCCCCTGGGCAGTGCCCTGCTGCCAGGAGGTGCCTGCAGGGCAGAGCTGAGCACACAGCAGGTGGGATGGCCTCTGTGAGCATGAAAAGGGAGAAGATGTGGGTATCAGGCATCTCCCTGCCATCCCCTGCAGTGCAGATGCTTTCCTTTGAGCAACCCCCTGGTCTCCTCACTCACACAGCAGAGCCTCTGCCCTTAATGGCACAGAGACATGCTCATGATTTACCTTCCCAAGCAGCCTGACCACCAAAGAGAGTTAAAACTCAAGGGTCTCTCTCTGTCTCCCTCTCCTGCCTCCCTTGGCAGGGCTCCTTTGGCATGTTCTCCTCTTCTCCCTAACGCCCTTGTTCTCACTGTTACACTCACTGGTGTGGGGGCGTTGAGGATTCAAGTGCAGCTCAGACACCAACGCTGCGTGTGCTGTCATGCACATATGGCCATGGAGGAGAAGCATCCAGCTCGCACCCTGTTCACCTGTGGGGCTCTGGGTACTGCAGTGTGTGTGGCTGGCAGTGATCTCACCCTCCCTTTAGGACATAACAAATTCAGGACAGTTGACTCTTTCCTTAGGAGGTCCTGCTGGGCTGCAGGCTGCCCTCCCGTAGGGCACAGCTCTCCCAGGGCATCTCTGTGTTTTGCAGGAGCCCCATGGAGAAGACACCTCTGTGCTAAGGCCATTGAGATGCTGCTGGGTGGCTGCATGTGGGCAGCTGTCATGAGCCCTCTGAGTCCCTGGTTGGGAGGGCAGAGCTGAGATCCTCCTCAGGTACGATGAGATGGGGTGAGGGATTTGGAGATCTGCACTTGGAAACTGGATTCCCCTGCTCCCACTACTGGCCTGTTTCTTTTGGGGGAACACCCGAGTGCGATAGTCCTCCAGCTGGAAGAGCTGCCAGCACAGGGCAGCTGAGAGCAGGGCTGATGGACAGAGCGGCTGTCCTCACTCTGCACTAAGGGACAGTCCCTGTGCCCAGTCTCAGCACCCACAAGGTTTCCCTTGCAGTGCAGCAGAAATGCCAGGCATTGCTGCATTCAAACCACTCCTCAGCTGTGCTGGGGCAACTAGAACAGAAGGCACAACCCAAACTCCCCACAGCTCTGCTCTGCAGTCAGGTGAATCGAGAGCCACAACGCTGAGAAGTTTTCTTATATCACAAGCAGATCTAATCTGCGATCACCCCGAGTTCCTATTTACCTACTGCTGTAGGGCAGGACTGAGTCCTGCAGAGGCCCCAGCAGAGCCTCCTGCTCCCTGGGGCACCCTCAGCCAGCACCAACCAGAGCTCACCAAAGGTCTTCTGGAGAAGTGAAAGGCAGTTTGTGGGCTTTCTATAAGAAAGTGAGTAGATTTTTCACAAACCAGTCTGCCCTAACTTCTCCCTTCTTTTACCTCCTTGAACAGATCCCCATGGGCAGAGGGACACAATGTCCAACGGCAGCTCCATCACCCACTTCCTCCTCCTGGCCTTCGCGGACACACGGGAGCTGCAGCTCTTGCACTTCTGGCTCTTCCTGGCCATCTACCTGGCTGCCCTCCTGGGCAATGGCCTCATCATCACCGCCATAGCCTGCGACCACCGCCTCCACACCCCCATGTACTTCTTCCTCCTCAACCTCTCCCTCCTCGACCTGGGCTGCATCTCCACCACTCTCCCCAAAGCCATGGCCAGTTTCCTCTGGGACACCAGGGCTATCTCTTACTTGGGATGTGCTGCCCAGCTCTTTCTGTTTGTATTTTTGATTTCAGCAGAGTATTTTATTCTCACCATCATGGCCTATGACCGATACATTGCCATCTGCAAACCCCTGCACTACGGGACCCTCCTGGGCAGCAGAGCTTGTGTCCACATGGCAGCAGCTGCCTGGGGCAGTGGGTTCTTCTATTCTCTCCTTCACACTGTGAATACATTTTCACTACCACTCTGTGAAAGCAATGCTGTGGACCAGTTCTTCTGTGAAATCCCACAGATCCTCAAGCTCTCCTGCTCACACTCCTACCTCAGGGAAGTTGGGCTTATTGTGGTTAGTGTCTTTGTCATCTTTGGGTGTTTTGTTTTCATTGTGCTGTCCTATGTGCAGATCTTCAGGGCTGTGCTGAGGATCCCTTCACAGCAGGGATGTCACAAAGCCTTTTCCACGTGCCTCCCTCACCTGGCCGTAGTCTCCCTGTTTCTCAGCACTGGCGTGTTTGCTCAATTGAAGCCCCGCTCCATCTCCTCCCCATCCCTGGATCTGGTGGTGGCAGTTCTGTACTCAGTGGTGCCTCCAGCAGTGAACCCCCTCATCTACAGCATGAGGAACCAGGAGCTCAAGGATGCCTTGTGGAAACTGATCCAATGGGTGCTGTTTCACTGACAATAACCTGCCTCCCCTCCTCTGCATGTTTCCCCGAGTTTCTCTTAGGCCACGTTTCCTTTTTTTCTCCTGTGATAATTCTACTTAGGGATAGTTTTCTGGTTTTGTACTCCTGTGGAAGTTTGATCCTGTTGTGTCTGACCCATGCACAACACTATGTCAGATGTGGCCCATCAAATTGTAGCTCTTCAAGAAAAGGGCACCTCCTGGGTGCTGTGCCTGAAGGCTGGGCTCTTCTTCCAAAGTTCATTCCAAGAAAATGTCCAAGGAATTGGTCTTTTAATGTTTCCGGTCTCCTTGTGTTCTCAGTCATTTTGGGGTTAAGCTCATGGTAACGTTGGTTTCCATTGGATAAAATGGTCCAGTTTTAAAGGCTCTCTTCTTGGTGTCCAATGTCAGGGGAGATGGTCCATGAGCTCCCCATTATCTCCTCAGGTTCCTTCGTGTCTGACAGGACTGATGGTATATACCAGACTTTTTGGAAATTAATTTGGAGGCGTGAGGAGAGGATGGGGACTCAGCACATGCTCTGGTGTTGGAATGGAGACTCAGAGGTGAAACACCCTCAGAGGTGAAGTCCCCCAAATGTAAAGCACTAAATTCATGTATCCACAAAGAAGGACTCTGCAGTGCCATAGGAGTCAGTGGGAACCCAGCAGGCACAGGGAAGGGAGAGTGGGGAGAGCTGCAGGAGCTGCCTGAGGACCCCCAGGGCCAGGACTCTGGTGCTGTCCTGGGGAGTGGGGCTGGCGCGAGTAGAGGAGGGGGCAAATTCAGTCAGGTTTGGCGATCACCTACAAGATGAATTGAGGAGAGCCAGAGAGTGCCTAGCCTCTGTTTCCTCATGCCCTTGTGGCCAGCACCAGCCGTGGGGCTGACGGGGAGCCTGAGTCCCGCTGCCTGCCCCGCAGCAGCTGCTGTGGCCTTCAGAGGGGCTGGGGCTGTGGGGTGAGTGCCCAGAGCTCTGCAGCAGCCTGCGCTGGGCAGTGCCACGGAGCCAGCCCAGGCTGGGCTGCTCTGCTGGGCTGGGCTGGGCTGGGGAGAGGGCAGGGGAGGTGGGGAGAGGTGGGGAGGGGCTGGGCTGGGCTGGAAAGAGCCCAGGAGAGAAAAAGGCCAGTGTAGAGCTAAGGTGTGTGAGTGTGCAGGGCAGGGGCAGCCAGCACTCCCAGTGCAGAGCCAGGCGTCATGGTGAAGAAAGCAAGGCATCAAAGGTGCAGAAGAGAGGGGCCTTGTCTGCGCCATGTTTCCAGGACACCCTGGGGAAGCTGCCCCAGGAAATTTGTCCCAGACCAGTCCCACCCACCGGCCATTTCCATCTCTGGCCATACACCCCAGCCCTGAGGAGGGACCTTTGCTGCATGGTCACCCCATCCTCCTGTGGGGCTCAGTCATACCCAGCTCCACTGCCATTATTAATCAAAAGGGAACGATTTTCCTACTGACAGCCATTACACACCAAGTCCCACAGCTCTTGCCACAGCTGGTCTCTCAGCCAAGCCTCTTCTCAGGCAGGTCCAGCTCAATCAGGTGCTTGTCTCGACTGATTTTTAAAATCTCCATTAACTTTTTTACCAGCTGGCCTGGGTCTTTGCTCTGGTGTTTGGCTCTGAGAGAGTTCGTATAAACTCAGCTTTCTCAGCCTCTCCTTGTCCATTATGTGATCCAGGCCCCAACCTTCCTTCCGGCCTCGGCAGCACTTGCTTCCGTCTGTCAGGATCTTCCTTGTGCTGCCGAGCCCCAGGCTGGACACAGCAGTCCTGCTGTGGTGGTCCTGTAGTGGGTTAGCCTTGGCCAGCAGCCAGACACCCACCCAGCTGCTCACTCACACCCCCAGCTCAAAAGGACAAAGGGAGAAAATAAGGTGGACTAGCTCATGCGTCAAGATAAAGACAGGGAGATCACTTACTCATTACTGTCATGGGCAAAGAAGAGATGACTTGGGGAAGATCAGTTGAATTTATTGCCAATTAGAAGACATTTGGATAGAGAGAAAGCATAGCAAAAATATTCAAGACCGTTTCCCCACCCCACTCCTTCCCAGGCTCAAGTTACTCCATTGCTCCCAATTCTTCTACCCACCCCAACCCCAAGAGGAGCTGGGGGGATGGTGAATGGGGGTTACGGTCAGCACAGAACATCTCTGCCACTCCTTCCTCCTCACACTTCTCCCTTGCTCCAGCGTGGGTCCTCTCCACAGGATCCCACTGTGTTTGCCATCAAGGCTATGTGTTGTTCATTTCTTTCCGTCTTACTTTTCTCCTTCACACTCACAGAATGACAGAGATGTTGAGATTGGAAGGCACCTCTGGAGTTCATCAAGTGCAACTCCCCAGCTGAGACACGGTCAGCTAGAGCAGGTTGCTCAGGACCTTGTCTAGGTGGGTTTGAAATACCTTCATGGATGGAGGCTCCTCAGCCTCTCTGGGCAACCTGTTCCAGTGCTTGACCACCTTCACCGTGAAAAAGTGTCTTCTTGCATTCAAATAGAATGACATGTGTTTTTATCTGTGTCCATCAGCCTTTGTCTTGACAGTGAGAAGAATTTGGCTCCCTTGTCTTCATTCCTTCTCTTCAGCTATTTATGCACATTCATAATATCCCCCAAGCTCTCCTGGATAATTAGTGAAAAAAGTATGCTTTTTCTAATGTTTCTCTGGAGCGCTCCATACAGGAAAGACATGGACCTGTTGGAGCTGGTCTAGGGTGGGCCACAAAAATGATCAGAGGGATGGAACACCTCTGCTGTGAGGAAAGGCTGAGAGAGTTGGGGTTGTTCAGCCTGGAGAAGCAAAGGCTCTGGGAAGGCCTTCTTGCTGCCTCTCAGTAATTAAAGGGGGCTTAGAAGCAAGATGAGGACAGACTTTTGAGTAAGGCCTGTAGTGATAGGACAAGGAGTAGTGGTTTTAAAGTAAAAGAGGGGAGATTCAGACTAGATATAAGGAAGAACTTTTTTATGATGAGGGTGGTGAAACACTGGCACAGGTTGCCCAGAGAGGTGGTAGATGCCCCATCCCTAGAACCATTCAAGGTCAGGTTGGACGGGGCTCTGAGCAACCTGATCTAATTGAAGATGGCCTTGCTAACTGCAGGGGGGGTTGGACTAGATGACCTTTAGAGGTCCCCTCCAACCCAAACCATTCTATGATTCTATGATTCTTTCTATGATTCTGTGATAAGTAAGTACAGTGCTGGGATATCTTAGGTGACTGAGGAGCATTAGCAGCAGAGCCACCTGCACATTGCCTTGGTCACCTGGAACCAGTGCTGACCTCTTGCCAGTTTAAGGCAGCCCCCAGGGAGGGGTACCTCCACCCCTGCTTCCCTTCATGGCTTCATCTGTGATGGCCCTCAGGGGGCCCACTGACACCCTCAAGAGTCCTGGAGATTTGAATCACATTTTAAAGGCTTCTTCAGCGGCTTGTTCAATCTCCTTTCGGTAGCTGCAGTTTGGGAACTTGGCAGCAGAGGGCTCATGGAAATGCAGATACCCTAACATGCCATGGCCCTCTGCAGTTCTCTTTAATGCCTCCCTTCTTGTGTGGTTCATTAGAGAGAGTTCAGGAGTACAGTCTAAATGAGAAGATGTCAAAAAGAAATAACATTTTGAAAAGATTTATGCATTTTCATTATTTTCCTGCTTACAGAATAAACAATATAGACAATCTCCAAGTCATATTGATCCCGAGGGTCTCATGATGAAGTATGAACATGCGGGCAAAGCAAGACCCTTTCTGTCAGACACTCTTCATCCCACCCACCCAACACCAACCTGCCATTTCTCTCACCGGTCACCTGAAACTCACATCACTTATGTTCAAATGGAAGCTTTTCCCACTCAGGCTGGAGCTTAATGTCTCAGCCTCCATTTCCTTCTGCTTTCCTTGGAGAAGTGGCTGCACAGACACACAGCATTTCTCTTAGTTAACAAGAACAAAAGCAAAAAGAAAGAAAAAACAAGAGTAGTTCAGTAAAGAATAAAATATATTCGTCAGCTGTCCATGAAGTCCAAGTTGCCTCCACTAAATCCCACTTGTACTTTTGAGGGGAAAATCTGCAGTGAGATTAGTAGGAAAGGGCAGAGAGAAAGGCAATGAAGGAGTTGGCTACAGAGACAGTCAGGAGACAGGAGCAGCAAGCTTTCAACTGCCTGAAGCTCCAAGCAGCACCTGGGTACTTGGGAGGGGTCTGAGGGAATGGAGAGTAATGGGAGGAGGAAAACCAGATGAACACTCAAAAAGGCATCTGTGCAGACAGTCTGCTGGAGAAGATGACTTGAGAAATGGTCAGTTGAATCAAGACATGTGGGAATACCTAGAAGATTAGTGAGATTCAGTACACTCCATACTGCACAGAGAAGTGGTCAAGCAAGTGCCGGGAAGATCAAGGTTTCTTCTCCCGAGAGCAGTACACATCCTGGAGAGTTTCATGATGGCAGCACAGGAAAACATTCTCTCTCTCTGAAAAGTATTCAAACATTTCAGCTGATGAAAATATGCCCGTCCTACATACATGTTGAGAAAAATTCTTTGCAGGCCGAGCTCAGTTCCTGACCAGAAGCCTCCAGTGCCACTTCAGGAGGTCCTGGTGTGCCTGATACACTCACCTGGGACTGGGAGTGACCACAAGGGGCCATGGGAGACCTGGACCCTCCAATGAAAACTGCAGATGGAGGGTGACACCAGGCATCTGTGCTCCTGTAACTCAACCCACCCTGGTTTCCAAAATTGTTCTTAAAAAAAAAAAAAAAAAAAAAAAGGCACTCCTATTTCTAAATTCCTCCTTCTGAAGTGACTCTCTGCACCCTCCTCCTCTCTGCTTCCATTACCTATGGAGCTTCCTCATGAGTTCCCTCTTCACCCAAGCTGGTCTTGTCAGCTATGTACTCTTCCTATTTACCTACTGCTGTAGGGCAGGACTGAGTCCTGTGCCATGTTCCCTGAACACCCCAGGGAAGCTACCCCAGGAAAATTTGTCCCAGACCAGTTCCACCCACCAGCCATTTCCATCTCTGGCCATACATCCCAGCTCTGAGGAAGGAGCTTTGCTGCATGGTCACTGACATCGTCCTCTGGGGCTCAGTGATACCCAGCTCCACCGGCATTATTTATCAAAAGGAAACGAGTTACCTCCTGACACTCATTACACACCAAGTCCTACAGCTCTTGCCACAGTTGGTCTCTCAACCAAGCCCATTCTCAGACAGCTCCAGCTAGATCAGCTGCTCATGGCCTGGTTATGACAAATATTGAACATTTCCATTGAGTGAGATCCGAAGTCAGAGGACTGGTTTAACTTCTGTTTACAACCCAAAGCACCCCATGCTCTGCAGATATCTCATTGCCTTATCTCTATCCAGAAACTTCCTCATTTCAGCATCTGACGATTGCCTATTATTCTCCTGCCAAGCAATATGGGTACAAGACCGGTTTCATATTCCTGAAAACCTCCCCATGGGGACTGGCAGGTCACTGTAAGGTTCTCAATGCCTTCCCTTCTGCAGGCTGAACGAGGCCCTTTCCTCCACTTTCTCCTCCCAGGCAAGTGCTCCAGCCCCTCAGCAGCTCGATGACTCTCCACTCAACTCCCTGCCAGTTACCAACACCTCCCTTGCTGTGCTGGTGATCTCTGGCCAAGAGCCCAGCAGCCCCACAGGTGCTCCCTCCCTCCTCCCCTTCCCCAGTGGGGGCCGAAAAATGGACACGGTTGTGTACAGGTGGTCTAAGGAGCGATGAGCAGGGCGAGACAATCACTGCCCTCACTCTTTTGGTGAGACTCCAGGACGCTGCTGGCTGCCTTGGCTACCAGGTCTCACAGCTGGGTCCTGTTTTGCCTTCTGTCCCCCACCACCACCAGGGCCTTTTCCACAGAGCTGCTCCCCAGCCAGGCTGTCCCCAGCCCCTGCAACTGCAGGCTGTTAGGCTCTCCCAGGCACAGGACACGGCCTTTGTCCTTCATCTATCTCCTGAAGTTCCTGACAGGACAGTCCTTCTGCCTGTCAGGTTTGCTCTGAATGGCATCCCTAGGGCACAGGAATGGTCCTCCCAATTTAGTGCCATCCACAGACGTGGTGACAGTTGCCTCCTCTGTGTCATGGATACAGGTGTTAAACTGCACAGGGCTCAGGAGAGTCCCCTGTGCTGCCCCACAATGCCCCAGTATGGCCCACTGGCCTCCAGGTAGGGCATGACCCCTTCTCCACTGCTCTCTCAGCCTCATCCTCCAACTGGTGTTTCACCCATCTGTTTGTCGACCCATCCAGACTGTAATGGCCCAATGTGGGTACCAGGATATCGAGGGAGACCATGCCAAAAGTCTTGCTGGAGTGGAGGTAAAGGACATCCACTGTTGTCCCCTCGTGCATAAAAGCAGTTCCTTCATCAGGAAGGCCATCACGTTGGTGGGGCGTGATTTACCCTTGGCTAATCCATGCTGACTGCATTTGGACACCTTCTGCTCTTTGAGGTGCCCAGCAATGTCCCCCAAGAGCACTCATGGGAAGGCTCACTCCTCCCCCAAGTGAGCTTGTACAGCCTGGCGTTCCCGGGGTTGCACTTTTGGCCTCTTTCAATGATGGCTGCAGCACTGGCTTGTCCTCACTCCCAAGAGACCTCTACCAATCCCATGACCTTTCAAAAGGGATATTCCAAAGAAATATCAATCTTCCCCTGTAACTTCATTACCACTATTCTGCCTGTTATACTGTGTATTGAATTTATATTCAAATTAAGTTTAATTTAAAGTATTGAAAGAAATTAAAATTATTTATATCAATTTAACTTGTCTCTTTCTTATATTTTCACCTCTCTTGATAGAAGAACCATTTCTAACGTCATCTTTTCAGATGCAGACTGCCTAGACAAAAGCCCACTCCCTTATTCTCCAGTGTTCTCCTCCCCTTACTCTTTGTTCATTCAGATTCCTCTCACCCATCCAGTTGCTGCTTTGACATCAGGGACTTAAAAGTTTGCCTGTCTTTCAGCAGTCTAATTGTCTCCTTAGCCAACTCTTTAATTATGTTTGTATCTATCTTCTTTGTATCTCCCTACCTAGAAATAGTTCTCCTAAGATTATCCCCTGTAGAAAGGCAACCTCATTAGAGGCAGCTTGGACTTAGCATACGCTTGCAGAGTCGGTTTTCTTTATGGAACTTGACCATGCTTGACTCTTCCTTTGCTTGCAAATAGGAAAAACCCTTCTGTGCCTGTGTGCAGCCAGGTCTCTAAGGAGAGCAGGGGGCAGATGGTGCAAAGGAGCTGTACCATCCAGCTGCAGAGTTGAGTGGAGAAGTTTGCTGTAAGGAAAAGTCGCAGGTGGGCAAGGAGAGAAATGGTGGGGTTGGGGAGGTGAGGTGGGAGGTTGTCAGAGCTCAAGGGACAGCTTCTCCTACCAGTCCAGACCTCCGGAGGAGACACCCTGCAGCAATATCTATTAGAGAATGCTGCCGTCACCTCTTCTCTAAACTGAAAAGTAATAAACTACACCCTTGGAAATAAACATTCATTTTTATTAGAAGCCCTTTGAAATCTTTCCCCATAACTACGCTAGGAAACAGCTCTAATTATCTGTACAACTCTTGAAGACTTGAAGAAAATGACAGGAAGAGACATAGCTCGTTAGGGCTTGCTTTATTTTAATGAGCCCCATGGTGTATTTTGTGCCAAGTCCTTGAACCTCAGGCACTGAGAGGAGATTGCACAAACCTCTCCAAGAGTCAGCATCAAAAGCAAAACCCAAAGTACCTTGAAGTATTCATAAGCCCCACTGAGGGCCATTACTGGCAAAGCCTCCCCAGGGACTCGTTAGAGCAGAGAATTGGAGGCCATGATTGCAGGCAGGCAAAGGGAATGTGCAGGCAGCTCAGCTGCTGAGAAAACCCTGCCTTTGTTTTATGAAGCAGCAAGGCCAAGCGCTGACCCCCAGCCCTGGGGAAGGCGGGTCCTGTCCCTCACGCATTGCTCAGGGCTCTTCCTGGGGCAGTGGGATGTGGGGGGGTGATGCTGAGTGCAGGACAAGGCTATGACAGCTCCCAGCCTTACTGGGGGCGTGCAAGGAGACAACGAGGCCCCCCCAGTGCCTTAGGACAACATGTCTCCTCATAGGCCTTGGTGGCAGAGACGATTGCCATAGTTAAAGGGAACAGCCTTGGCTTCTCTTGGCCACTTCCAGCCTTGCTAGTGCTCTTTGCCATCTCCACCACAGCTTGTCCTACGCTGTCCCACAGCTGCTTCTTTTGCCCCGCAGGCTGCAGACACCCATCTCGCTTCCTCACCTTGCTCTCACCCTGCCATTTCCATACATTCACTGACGGCTGTCAACCCTCACACTCTGTTCCTTCAAACACAAGGAGATGGACTGACCACATACTCCTTCTGGAGGACTTCATGTACCACAGCTCTACCCTCTGAGTGACATTTCTTCCTCCTCATGTCCAATCTCCACCATCCAAGCTGCACTGTGTGGCACTGTTTCTCTCTCCTGCTCTTTCCTACATCCAGGGAAAGTTCCAGCATCTGGGAAACCACCCTTGTAAACAGGCATCCAAACCCATCAGCCTTCTTGCAGCCCTTCATCTGACCAGACAGAAGTAACCTCACCATGAACTTCCAAGGCTGTGAGCCTTTCAGCTTCTCGGATAGACACGACCAAGCTGCGTGCCTGTGGCTGTCCCATCCTGTACTCAGGCAGAAGAGACAGGACAGCCAAAATAGAAGCCCCCTTCCTGCACTGAGCCTAGGTCCTTCGGCAGAGGGGGTCTCACAGACAGTGTGCCAACCAGGTGCCTTCTGCTGGCCTGTCAGAGACACCGGCAGAGGTGAGTTTAGAAGCACATATCCCAGCCATGAGTCAAGGGCTGACCTATCGGCTGTTTCAGGAAGAAGTGACCTCACAGTGCCTTTCCCAGACACATTCCTGCTGTTGGCCTCTCACCTCCAGAGGCAGAAGTGACCTCACAGCCCTCTTCACAGCCATCGGCTTCCTAATGGATTATGAGTTCCTGAGACACAAGTGACCACATGATACCGTATCCAGCCATCACCCTTCAGCAAGCAGATAGATGTACGTGAGCAGATACAAGTAAGCTTGTTTCATCATATTTATCTAATAGATTTCCTACCAACCATTTGAGCAGAGAAATGTTCCTCAGAGGAACGTTGTATTTATATTGGTGCATTATATGCCTCTACTTTTGCCTCTCTGTTTTTCCTTCTTCTTCTGTCTCTTCTGTCTTCAAAAAGCTCTCCAAGGAAAACATTCATTGAATCCTAGAATAACTCAGCTTGGAAGAGACCCCTGAACATCACCTTGTCCAGCTATCCTGCTCAAGGCAGGGTGAACAAGATGAGGTCGTGGAACGGGTCTGGCCAGTTTGGCATCATCCACAAAGGAGCTGAAAAGGCACTCTGGCACATTATCCAGGCAGTTAATGAAGACAGTCAACAGTGTTGGCCCCACTGCTTGCACTGAGGGATGCCACTAGGAATGGCCACAAGGAGGACTCTACCACTGCTGACATTTGGGCTGGATCCACCAGCCAGCTCCCCACCCACTACATCACCCACTTCTTCAGTCCAGATACCTGGACTGGGGACCAATCTGGCTATAAAGAGATTACGGGAAACCATGTCAAAACCCTTGCTAAGGTCCAGGAACAAAACATCCCCTTCTTTCCCCTACCCGCACAGGTTCAGCAATGCCTTTCTTCTCCTACAAGTACCTGGAAATGGCTGCAGCAGTATTTGGCCCATTCCCTTCCCGGGGAAAGATGTAACGATGACCAGCCTGTAATTCTCCCAGTCCTCCTTCTTGCATTTCTTGAAGAAAGGTTTGATGTTTGCCTTTTCCAAGGACCCCAGAACCTCTCTGATGCCTCTGACACCTTTGAGGGCACAACCCGGAAAGGGTAGCGGGAGCAGACAGGAGCATTTGCAATGAGCCTGTCCGAGGCAGGTGAGATGAATCTCCCTGGGCCAGTGGGGTTTGTTCCTGGAGTCACACACATCTGTGAGGTGCCCATATCTCAGCTGGCCTCATGCACTCCTCCTACACACAGGGGTGTTCAGAGGCACGAGCCCTTCCCTTGCATGTGCGGAGGCAGGGCACTGCAGCAGGCATAATGGCTCTATGGCCTCCTGCTGCCACTGCCAGAGGCTGGGAGGCACCTCAGCCCTGCGGTGTATCGCCCTGCTCTGCACCTGTCTGAGATGGCCCTCGTCATGAGGAATGGACCCAGGGACCTCGGCTCAAGGAAGCACATCCCAATGCTGCATTCGGGTGGTTTCCCAGGGGATGTTGCTCCCAACGTGAAGTGACCTGGAGGCAGTGTCTATCCCACAGGCCTCCTTGGAACCCCAAGGAATAGCTGATGGCATTTCTGCTCACTCAGGTTCATTTCACGTCATGTACGTGATGTGCATGCTTACATTTCCTCTGTACAATGCAAACATGGACTGCTGACCTACTCCTTTGGTGTCCTTCCATGGAGGGACAAAGAACCTCTCCGAGCTGGAGTGAGAGGCCAGTGCTGGCAATGGTGGTTGCAAGGGGCTGGTCTGTGGCCATTGCCCCGGGGCACCTTGCCCAGGGTGTCAGGCAAACATGGGCACAGACCAGACCCTGCTCTGCTGGTCCTTCAAGTCTTTCGCAGGAGGCCTGGCTGTGCAAGGGACACTGCTGTGTGCCCCAGCCCTGCACACTCACACACATTAGATGTTCACTTACGTTTTCCTCACCAGAGCACTTTCTTGAGCTTGTTCTTGACAGCAACTCTGAAAGAAGACCTAAGCCTTCAGGCACGGCCCTGAGGAGATCACCCTTCTTTATGGAAGCGCTGCTATGGAGGCCAGCTCTGTCATGGAAGTGCCCATTGGGACCAAGCTGCCAGAGCACTCAGGGCTGACACCAACACAAGGGATCAGAAAGAGAGTGTGCAAGTGGAAAGAGAACAGCTCTTAAAAACCAAGTGCTGGTGCTCCCTGGCAGTGCTGCCATGCCGGGAGTCTTATCCTCTCCACCCATGCACACAGGAACTGTCCCTGCAGCTCCAAAAAGGCCTTGGAGGAAGGATGTCAGGAAAAAAATAGTTGCTGCAGGGTTCTTTATTTTGTTTAAAAACACAGGGAGCATGGCTCCTCATTTACGCTGCCACTCAGTCAGAAAAGAAAAGCAGACAGTGAATTAGAAAGGAGATGACAACATTATCACAATTGAGAAACCACCACAAACAACAAAAAATTCAGAAGTCAGGTGGGTCCTGCAATGAGTTACATTATAACTACTACGCAGAAGATGATGGGCAGTTTATTGCTTCAAAAAAACATGCAGTCATCATTTTCCACACTGCATGCTTGAGCTGCTGGTTCCTCATGCTGTAGATGAGGGGGTTCACTGCTGGAGGCACCACCGAGTACAGCACTGCCACCACCAGATCCAGGGATGGGGAGGAGATGGAGGGGGGCTTCAGGTAGGCAAACATGGCAGTGCTGATAAAAAGGGAGACCACGGCCAGGTGAGGGAGGCACGTGGAAAAGGCTTTGTGCTGTCCCTGCTCAGAGGGGATCCTCAGCACGGCCCTGAAGATCTGCACATAAGACAGCATGATGAAAATAAAACACCCAATGCCCACAAAGACACTAACCACAAGAAGCCCAGCCTCCCTGAGGTAGGCATCTGAGCAGGAGAGCTTGAGGATGTGAGGGATTTCACAGAAGAACTGGTCCACAGCATTGCTTTCACAGAGTGGTAGTGAAAATGTATTCACAGTGTGAAGGAGAGAATAGAAGAACCCACTGCCCCAGGCAGCTGCTGCCATGTGGACACAAGCTCTGCTGCCCAGGAGGGTCCCGTAGTGCAGGGGTTTGCAGATGGCAATGTATCGGTCATAGGCCATGATGGTGAGAATAAAATACTCTGCTGAAATCAAAAATACAAACAGAAAGAGCTGGGCAGCACATCCCAAGTAAGAGATAGCCCTGGTGTCCCAGAGGAAACTGGCCATGGCTTTGGGGAGAGTGGTGGAGATGCAGCCCAGGTCGAGGAGGGAGAGGTTGAGGAGGAAGAAGTACATGGGGGTGTGGAGGCGGTGGTCGCAGGCTATGGCGGTGATGATGAGGCCATTGCCCAGGAGGGCAGCCAGGTAGATGGCCAGGAAGAGCCAGAAGTGCAAGAGCTGCAGCTCCCGCGTGTCTGTGAATGCCAGGAGGAGGAAGTGGGTGATGGAGCTGCTGTTGGACATCTGCTGCTTCTGGGCATGGGGCACCGTCATAAGAGAAAAGAGAGTGAGAAGTTAGGGGAGATGTGTCTGAGCGAAATCAAAGCCATTTCCAATAGACCCTGCCCCTGCCACACACAGACGCCCATTTGTTTTTCTAGGAGAGCTTCCTTCAGCTCTGTGGCTGCAGCTCAGCCTGGTGCTATCCGAGTGTGCAATGCAGAGCAGAGCCTCTGCCTATGGGCTCTCAATAAGCCAGCCCTACTCTGCAGAAGTGGGGAGGGGCAGGGACCAGTCCTCGTGTTCAACTTGTCAGGTGAAAACAACGCAGAAGGGCCCGTCAGCATCCGCGCTCCCAGTGCTAAGGAACGGGGATGGCAAAGGCAGTTTCAGAGATCTAGGTTTTTGTACAATTCCCCCCCATCTCCCCTGGTGAGTATTCTCAGATGTCAGAAGTTGCCCTTAGGGAGAACACAGCAAGTCCTGCAAGGCAAGAGGAGTGCCTGTGGTTTAGTGCAGACTGAGGGGAGCTGGTCTTTCCTACCATCTTGCTCCCAGCTGTCGTGGGCTTGCATTTTTCTAGAGATGGAGGGTGATCACAGTCCCGTGGTCCCCTGAAAAAACACACGGTACTGCTGAGAGCAGAGGAATCCACCACAGACCAATAAATGTCTCACACTCTCTCAAGGTCTCAGCCCACCACTTCTAGCCAAGGATACACAGGGCTCATTTCACAAACCCAAAAGAACGTTCTCTGTCATAGCATCTCTGCACTTCTCCATGGGGATTTCAGATAACACAAAGGTGCTTATAGGACAGGTTTGCATCCTGGAGGGAAGCTCACAGCCTGTAAGGAATCCTCAAGGAGATAGCCAAGGGTCCTAATGACGGCATTTGAGTGAGGGAGATTCAGCTCTTTCCTTAGATGCACTGACCGCATTGCACACAGCCCCACAGGTGAGATGAAAGCTGGGACACTTGTTCCCATGGACACACCTGCATGAAAGGACCCACAAGATCAGTGTGTGACTCTGCAGCTGAAATTCCACCTCTCCAGAAAGCCTGGCAGCAAGAACAAGATAACAGTAGCAATAACACAGACCAGTGGAGGAACAAGGAAAGACACAGTGAGGGTGTGGCTGAGAGAGGCCAGGGCAGAGGCATTGGGGCACTCAGACAGCGTTCCCCTTCCCCAGCTGTGAACGCCACCTCCCAGACACCACCATTGCCGCGCAGCTGCTCTCAGCCCCTGCGCTCTGCAGGGGGAACTGGGCCCGTGGCTGGAGAGCAGCACCACGGCTCTGCTGGAGCTCTGGCTGCAGAGGAGGTGCAGGTCCTGCCTGAGCAGCCCTGACCCATGCAGCACCCTCTCAACAGCAGAAGGACCCTGCCTTGCTGGGGGTCACTCTGTCCACCCACAGCTTCTCCCCGCAGCACCATGGTGAATTCCTCAGGCAGGCTGAGTGCTGACCCTGGCAGGCAGCAGAGTCCCTGCCCCAGCACACAGCCCCCTGGGCTGCAGGGACCCTGCTCGGAAGGACAGCCCTGGGCACCCCTGGCTGCACACCCACCTTCACACCCTGCAGCCATCCCCGAGAGAAGACAGCTGTCATGCTCTGTTCCTCTGATGGTGCAGCAGGGAGTCCCTGCTCTGGAGCACGTCCTCCTCCTCTACACTAGAGAAACTGTGAGAAGCCTCCTGAAAGATCCCATAGGCTGTGGGATGTGCTACCTTTTGGATTCTCCTCCATGAGCAAAAGCTACATTGCCCTGCAGCAAGAGACTTACCGTGTAGAGGGCTGTGAAGATTTCTCCTCCAGTCAGCTCTCAGATCAAAGCCTTCCCACCCCAGACTGCCTTTAACATCTCTCTGCCTCACTCCTCTCCCCTCGGTGCCTGCAGGCAGTGCCCTCAGCCCTGCTGCGCTTTGCAGAGGAGCTGCTCCTGGGCAGAGCTGTCTCTCTGCAGGGCTGCCCACTTGCCAGCAGCTCCCTCCATCCCAGGAGCCCAGCCCAGCTCAGCAGCAGAGGCCCAGCCCAAGGCACCACTTTCTCTGCCCCTCTGGGCTCCCTCCAGGTGTCCCTGGGGCTCCAGGGGAACCTGCTGTGAAACAGGCTGAAGGCATCACTGATGTTCCCTCCCTCAACTTCTCCCCTGCAGTGTCATTACTCCTATTAGAAAAATAATTGTGCATGAGAATTACTTTTTTTGTCCCATCCTTAGACAGGACACATGGAAGGTTACTGAGAAGGATCTAATTTGTCCAAGGTGGGAGGACGTGTTCTGTTGCGTGAATTTAGGCATTTCATCGTGGGTCCTTAGACCTGGGGCTAGAAAGACATGCAGCTCTCTTTTGCCCGTGCCTTGTCTCTACTCTGAAGCAAAGCTTTTGCACACGCAGGGTCTTGGTCACTTAGTACCAGAGTTCCTTATGGCAAATACGAGGTTGCCTGGTTCCACAGCTGTGTTGCTTCAGCCCAAATGTGCAGCAGTGCTTTCAGCCAGGAGCACAGACACGATGAGCACAATGTTAATGTCGGAGACAGAGCTGTTATGCTGATGGAATAAACTGCCAAGGCATGGTGGCAGAGTTCAGGACAGCTGCTTTTCAGGGACAGCATCCTCCAAGCAAAGCAAGGGCCCAGATCAAAACTCAGTCTAAACTTGAAAGGCAATTGAAGGGCACCATAAGGAGTGTTTACTCCTTCAGGAACAGTTAAAGAAGAAACAAAGGTACTGTGTGGCCACTGCTGAATTTAAGAAGAGCAGGTGTAGATAGATCTGAGACTCTCTGTGTCCTCTTTCCTCAAACTTCCCCAGCAAGGTCTCCCAGGCCTTTGTGCCTTGAGGTAGAACTCTGGAGCAGACCAGGCAGCAGTGGATGGGGACCAAGTCAGGGGTGCCTTGAACAATCAATCTTTTACCAGTCTGTCGGACAGGAGGGGCAGCATCCCAGGCAGCTGAGTGAGCAGGCCAATGGCACAGCGAGGCCACTCTCCAGCATCTTTGATAGGTCACGGAGACTCGGAACTCCCTGATGACGGGCAGCACCTGTACAATGCATACACCTTTCCAGAATGCCCAAATGATGAGCAGGGAAATGAAAGACTGTGCCCCATCTCTTGTCCACACCAATCCCATTTCTGGGTGTCTGAAAGAGAAGGCGACTGGATTTACCCAGGGGAGCTTGTTCCTGGCCATCCTCTTTGCTTTCTGTGATGAAAGGACAGGATTGCTGGATGCAGGGAGAGCAGAGATGGTCTTTTACCTGGAAGTCATCAAGGCTTTCAGCATCATCCCTCCAGAAATTTCTTGTGTCCAAGTTAGGATACTATGGGCTGAAGTAGTTTTGTAAAAAAACACCTGGAGAGTAGTTGTGCTTGGAGGAGTGTGGTACATGCGTGGTGCTCTGCCTGGAGGCATCTAGCTAGTAGGGTCCTGCAGGGGTCTAGCTTGCAACCTGCCCTGTTTCACATCTTTTGAGTCACCTGGAGGATAGGAGAGAGTAATTTTTGATAACGTTTGTAGAAGACATCCCATTCAGGAGAGCAGGGCAGGGCTGCCAACCCAAAGGACATAGAAACCTCATGATATCCAGTAAAGATTCCACCTAAGTCCTGCTCCTGAAGTGGATGTAGACCCTGAAATGTCCTAGGACAGGGACTGGCTAGGTGGGTAGCAGCTCCACAGGAAAGGGTCTGCTGGTCTTTGGGTTCCATTAGGCAAAAGATGAGCCATCAGCAAAGGTGGCCAACAACAGCCTGGGCTGTGTGAGCAGGAGCACAGCCAGGGCAAGTGATTCTCTCCCTCTGCTCAGCACTTGTGACACTGCATCCAGAATACTTGCCCAGGTTTTGGTTGCCCGCAATGCCAGAGAGACATTGACAAGCTGGAGGATCCGCAAATTTCAGTGGAAGGCCACAGAGATGGTCAAGGTTGGAGCACTTGTCCTGTTAGGAGAGTCTGAGGGAGCTGGGCTTGTTCACCCTGGAGAATGGAGGGCTTTGTGGGGAGGATGGAACAGACTCGCATTGCCTACGGTGAGGTTCCCAAGAAGATGCTGTGGTGCAAGGCAGGAGCACAGGAGGCAATATGAGCTGAAATGCGAGAGGGTCAGGCTCCATATAGGGAGAAAGTTTTGCAACATGAGGACAGCCAGACATGGGAAGCTATTTCCCAGAGATTTTGCACTCTGCATGCCTGGAAGTTTCTCAGACCCATCTGGATAAAACCAGGAACAACCTGGTGTGACCCTACATTGAGCAGGATGTTTCCTACAGATATCTAGCAAGGTCCCTTCCAGCCTGAATGATGCTCTCATTCCTCACCTCTCCATGTCCTCAGCATGAGGGAAAGCCCTCAGGTTCCCTCTGACTGTGGAAATAATTCACATCAGGTAGAAGGCAGCAGCACAGCCACCCCAAACAGTCCCGATAACATCCCTGGCCTCATCTTTAAGTTACTGCTTCCCTTTTCCCCCCTCTCAAATTCTTCACTGTTCTCATTCTCACACCTTCCAAAAAGGCCAGCCTGCCCTGGCTGGCTGGGATGGAGTTCATTGTCTTCATAGCAATCCATAGGGATCCAAGTTTCGGATTTGTGACCAAAACTCTTTTAGCTATTGCTGAACAGTGCTTAAACAACAGGAAGGCCTTCTCTTGCTGTTTCTCACACTGCCCTTTCAATGAGTGGGCTGGGGATGGGCAAGAAGTTGGGAGGGGATGCAGCCAGGACAGCTGACCTCAAATGACCAAAGGGTTATTCCATGTCATAGGATATCACGCTCAGCAATTAAAGCCCAAGGAAAGGAATAGGAAAGGGGGACATTTGCAGTTATGATATTTACCTTCCCAAGTCACTTTTACATGAGATGAAGGTCTGGAAGCTTTCCTGGAAATGGCTGAACATTTCCTTGCCAATGGCATGAATTCCTTTTTTGCTTTGCTTGTGAATGCAGCTTTGCTTCACTTATGAAACTTCCTTAATTCCAACCCATGAGTTTTTCTCACTTTTACCTTTCCAATTCTCTTCCCCAGGCTGCTGTTGGGGGAGTGAGCAAGTGACTGGGTGGCTGATTAGTTACTGGCTGGGGTCAATCCACCACACTTGTTAATCCTTTTCACATTGGCCATGCTTGTCTTCTTTTACATCCTCCTTTGGTGTTTCTGAGATGGTTGCTGAGGTACTTTCTACCTTGGGCAGCAAATCCATGAAACAGGTCACCCCTTATATTACCTGTAGTGTCCTGCAATTGCTCAGGATTCAGCTGAAGAGATTCAGCTGAAGCTGAGGGTCTCGACATCGGACACTAATGGGAGCAGAATTCCGTCACTGGCACCCAGGAATGTCACCTTTATTCATTTCTTCTCCTCCCAAGACCTGAGCAAGTGATGGGGAGAAAGGAAGAAAGGAGAGGGTTCCTCACTGCTTTTGCAGTCCACACACAGATTAATTTTGTCCTACTATCAAAGGTTTAATCCAGGTTACTTTTGCTACCAAGCACGATTTTTTGAAAGTGTTCAGATACTGTGTGCCTCTCTTTTTAAGGAATAGGGAGTCTAGAAAGGCATCATCCAACATAAACAGCTGTCCTACAGACATGTGTGGAGAAGAGGTGAATTTTACTCATGAAGATTATTAACTAAGGAGTGCAAACCCCAAATTAACATAACGGCACTGAGGCACCTACATGCTGCTATGGATGTCATAGATCCACATGACACAGGATGAGTAAGGCCACCTAAATGAGGCATCTGGAGGGCTGGCTGGTGCTGTGAATGAAGAAAATTAAACAGTATTGGAGAGCAGTGAGGAAAGCCAATGTTCTGAATCAAGAGCTTGCTGGAAAGAGCCAAAAGAAACATTAGGTATGACTGAAAGACACCTCATGCTCTGGGGGTAATGTATGGAGTTCGGACGGCTTCCCTGGTGGCCGATTCTCTGGACTTGAGTGGGGGCTGTGGCAGGGGCAGGAGGCAGGTTGGTGGCAGATTCTGTTTCTGGAATGACAAAGCTGTGGTTTTCTGGAGATGTCCCAATGCATGTGAGTGCTGACGCGGAAGTCACGGACACAGCACACGATCAATATGATCAAGCAAAATGTCGGTTTATTACATACACAGCTTAGTTAATATAGTTTCTTGCCTTCCTAATCATGCATAAACTTATCGCTAATTGGTTAACTATGGTTGGCAATATGCTGTTCAGGCGCTACTAGCAATATTCTGATTCATTCATAACAATAGTTCACATGCACCGCCCGCTTCTCCCATATCTTGTTTTCAACATTGCAAGCCAATAGTTTCTTCCTCTTAATCTGCTTGTTTCATGTCTTCCAAACCGCCGTCGACCTTCGCAGCATCCTTGAATTCCTCTTGCGTTAAATGCGGATTAAGTCCACATAGTCTGAGTCTGGGTTGCTCACTACATGTCCTTGACTTTTCAGATATCCCACAGCGCCTCTACTTTTGCCCTGCCCCGGTGCCTCCTCTTGCCTCCTCTTGCCTCCTCCTCTCTTGCCTCTTGCCTCCCTTTGCCTCTTGCTACCTCTGCCTCCTAACACCCCTCTGCCTTTCTCTTCCCTCCTCTTGACACGCTCTTCTTCTCCACCTCACACGTCTCCTCTCCTCGACTCTTGACGCCTCTTGCCTCCTCTTGCCTCCACTTCCTCAGCCTCCTCTGCTTTCCTCTGCCTTCCTCCTCCTCCTCCTGCTCCTCCTTTGCCTGCTTTCTCCTCACTCTTCTTCTCTACTCTTCACCCTCCCCCCCTTCTTCTTGTCTCCTCTTCCTCCCTCTTTTAGACTCTTGCCTCCTTCTCCACCTCTTCCCTTCTCCTCCAGGAGGAAAGCGGAGGCAAGAGGAGAAGGAGGGAAGAGCAGGCAAGGAAAAGCAAGCAAAGGCAAGAGGAGGAGGAGAGAGAAGGCAAGAGGAGGAGGAAGCAAGAGGAGGCAAGAGGAGTGAGAGGTGCGAGGAGTGAGAAGGAAGAAGAGGCAAGAGGCAAGCGAAGCAAGAGTCAGAAGGCGGAGGAGCAGGAGCAGGAGGCAAGAGGAGGAGGAGGAGGCAAGTGGTGGGAAGAGGAGGAGGAGAAGGAGGCCAAAAGGAGGCAAGTGGAGGAGGAGAGCAAAGGAGGCAAGGGAAAGCAAGAGGAGGAGGAAGAGGAGAAGGAGAAGGCAAGAGGAGGCAGCAGGAGGCAAGAGCAGAAGAGGGGAGCAGGAGGCAATGAAAGGCAAGAGGAGGCGCCAGGAGGAAGACGCCATTGCCTTTTGCCTCCTCTTGCCTGCTCTTGCCCGCACTCGCCTCCTCCCTCCTCACGTTCTCTCCTGTTGCTCCCGTTGACTCCACCGCCTCCTCCCTCCTTCTCCTACCACTCCTCTTCCTCTGACATCTTCTTGCCTCCTCTTGCTCTTTACGGCGTCCTCTAGCCTCCTTCTCTTCTTCTGCCTTTTGCCTCATCCTCCTTTCCATCCGCGATCCTGCTCTCTCCTCCTCGCGCCTCCTTTTTTGCCTACTCCTCGCGCCTCCTCGCCTCTCCTCCTGTGGGATATCTGAAAAACCAAGGACATGTAGTGAGCAACCCAGACTCAGACTATGTGGACTTAATCTGCATTTAACGCAAGAGGAATTCAAGGATGCTGCGAAGGTCGACGGCGGTTTGGAAGACATGAAACAAGCAGATTAAGAGGAAGAAACTATTGGCTTGCAATGTTGAAAACAAGATATGGGAGAAGCGGGCGGTGCGTGTGAACTATTGTTATGAATGAATCAGAATATTGCTAGTAGCGCATGAACAGCATATTGCCAACCATAGTTAACCAATTAGCGATAAGTTTATGCATAATTAGGAAGGCAAGAAACTATATTAACTAAGCTGTGTATGTAATAAACCGACATTTTGCTTGATCATATTGATCGTGTGCTGCGTCCGTGACTTCCGCGTCAGCAGGTGGCGCCCGAACAGGGACCCCCGGATCGGAGTTGGATTTTCTGACGAAACCGAGAATGGAGGGGGCGGAAGCCGGCCGAAGGTGAGTGCTGCCCCGGCACTCGGGAAATGCTAGCGCGAAAGGTAGAATCTCACCCTGATCAGGTGAGCGGCCGGGGAGGAGATGGGGGCTACCATGACAAAAGAAGAGTCAGTGGTGGTTAAGCTCCTCCAACATATCCTCTCAACGAGAGGTATAAGTTGTGACTCGTCTACTCTGAAAGCATTATTGCTCTGGGCAAAAGGAAAGGATCCTAGCAGGGACTGCAACTGCAGCTCCCACCACCACCGAAGTGCAGTCACCAGAAAAAAAACGCTGCGGAGGCTACTCCACCATCGCCCGATGTACCACAGCCGGACCGCCCTCCGAGTTACGATGAGGCTGATCCACCAAATCGACCTCCCTCACCGGTGGCGACCACCTCACTTTACCCTCCTTTGCCACCAGGTGGCGAAGAGGAGGAGGAAAACAATGGTGTTCTAGAGGAGAAAGCTGAATTACAGGAATTGATAAAAAGACTAGAGACTTTAGAAGCGCGATTGGCGGCCCCACCAGAAAACCCACCAACGTCACTGTCCGCATTATACCCAGGACGGTCAGCACCCAACGTTTTTGCTCCAACTAGGACACCGGTGGAAACTGGTGCTTTTCCGTCTTTGCCACCACAACAACCATCGGGGGGTGGGGGGTATTCGGGCAAGGGATGTTGGTGGGAGGAGTTGGGGATCTGTCAATGCAATGGAAAACTGTTATCCGACATGCCATGATAGAGGGACAGGTTTTACCCATGGCTTTTCCTGTTGTAGTTGGTAATAACGGGAGAGGTGTATGGGAAGCACTGGACTGGAAAATATTGAAAGAAGCGGAAAGCGCTGTTACTCAATATGGTTTAAAATCACCATATACTCAATCTATATTACAGCACATTTTTTCAGCACAGTCATTAACTCCTTATGATTCTAGAATGATTGTCCTGATGCTATTACCACCATTGCAACAATTACAATTTTTCCAACATTGGCAAACTGCCTGTGATAGGGCAGCTTCAATACCTCGACAACAAGGCGATCCGTTATTCGGAATCCAGGCTCAAATGTTAATGGGCGCAGGGCCTTATACGCGACCTGATTGGCAAGCGCAGTTTGCTACCGAGGCATTGCAATTGAGTCAGGAGTTAGCTTATAAAGCTCTTATTAACGTGCATGATGAGAAAATTAGACCTGCTTTTACCGCTGTAAGGCAGGGACCCACTGAATCGTACGGCAAGTTTATTGATCGTTTGCACGCTGCAATTATGGCTCATCCAGATATGGATGAGGGAATGAAAGTAAAGTTCTTAGATATGCTTGCTTTTGATAACGCTAATGCAAAACCAAAAAGAGCACTCAGTGTCTTGCCAAGAGGATCCAGCACAGGACAGTTGCTAGAGGCTGCTGAGCGAATGTTAGAACAAGAAAAGGCTACGGTTATGGCCGCAGCTGTAGGTGCAGCAGTGAAGCTGTTGGTATCAAAAAAGCAAGGGGGAAAAAAGGACAAGAAGTGCTTTAATTGTGGAAAACTAGGCCATTTTAAAAAAGAATGTAGGAGTCCAATTAATACTGAGGGTGGGAAAGAAAAATGGTGTACGAATTGTAGAAAAGATAATCACGACACCCAAGAGTGTCGAAAATCGGGAAACACAGCGCGGAGTGCGCCACACCCACGCGTGAAGACACAAGTGCAGGGTGGTTGGACCGCTGCGCAGCCGCCACAGCCGGTAGCGCCGGAGTGGACCTGGCAACAGCAGTAGACATAACCTTAACAACGTCTGAGGTTAAATTAATTGATTCAGATCAACAAGGACCTCTGGGGCATGGGTTGAGTGCATTGCTCAAGGCCGTTCTTCAATATCACGAAAAGGTATATTTATAGTACCAGGACTCATCGATGCAGATTTCTGTGGAACCATAAAGATTATGGTATATACCTTAACGCCACCACTTACAATACCAGCACAGTCTAAAATAGCTCAATTAATACCATTTCATGCGTGTGTCCCTAAAGCGCATTCAATTGTACGTGAGCATGGAGGTTTTGGATCCACAGGAGTACCAAATGTGTTATTAGCAATAGATATTGCCAAGGGAAAACCTGAAGAAAGGGTAACATTAAGACATCCTAATGGACAATCTTTAGTACTGTCAATGTTAATTGACACGGGGGCAGATGTAACTATTGTCCCTATCACAAAATGGCCTCGTCATTGGCCACTGGTACCTGCAGCTACCAGTGTTGTGGGAGTCGGGGGGGCACAATGCACGATGATTAGCAAATTACTGATAGCATTCAATTTTGAAGACGGTGCCACTGTTACCACAAGGCCATATGTAATGCACTTGCCTTTAGCTCTTATAGGTTGGGATATATTATCCCAAATGGGAGCCAAACTTGTAACCCAGCATTTTTAGGAGCGGCCATGGTTGAGCAGCCCATCTTAAAACTCACCTGGACTACGACAACGCCAGTGTGGGTAGACCAGTGGCCGCTGAAACAGGAGAGGCTGCATATTTTACAAAGTTTAGTTAAAGAACAGTTAGGAGCAGGTCACATTGTGCCTTCCACAAGCCCTTGGAACACACCCGTTTTTACCATCCCGAAAAAATGTGGAAAATGGCGATTGTTGCATGATTTACGAGCGGTGAATGCTGTAATGCAAAATATGGGGGCATTACAGCCAGGATTACCCTCCCCTGTGATGATCCCAGAAAATTGGGACTTCCTCATCATTGATTTGAAGGATTGTTTTTTTACTATTCCTTTGCATCCTGAAGATGCAGAAAAATTTGCATTTATAGTACCATCAATCAATAAACAGGAACCGGCAAAAAGATACCATTGGGTGGTACTACCTCAAGGAATGAAAAACTCACCTACTCTGTGTCAAAATTTTGTAGCATGGGCCTTACAACCATTCCGAATGAAACATCCATTTTTACTAGTTTTTCACTATATGGATGATATCTTAATTGCTGGAGAAAAAATGGATGTGGAAGGAACTTTACAAAGGTTAATAGAAACCTTAGAACCGAAAGGTCTTAAAATTGCTCCAGAAAAGGTACAACGACAAAATCCATGGCAATCTTTAGGATGGACAATTACTGGGAGCACAGTCAGACCACAGAAGATCATACTCAAAACAGACATTAAGACGCTCTCAGATGTTCAAAAACTAATGGGAGATTTACAGTGGGTAAGGTCAGTTAGTGGAATAACTAATGATGATCTAGCTCCCTTGATGACTCTGTTGGGAACCTCAACCAGAGCCGATGAACGATGAAGCCTGACGAAGGAACAAGAGCAGGCATTGGATCACATTCTAAAAAAGGTTTTGACAACAGTTGTACAAAGAAAAATTAGTGATTTGCCTTTGCAATTTTTAATTGTTAACTCATCACCCAACCGAAAACACTTCATAGGACTGATAATCCAAATAGAATGCCCCCGCATCAACATTTTAGAGTGGGTATTTTTATCCTATCAGCCAAAAAATACCGTCTGCACACGGATTGAACTATTAGCTAATATGATCATCAAAGGTAGAAGAAGGATTTGTGATCTGACAGGACAAGAACCTGAAACCCTGTTTGTACCTACAGCACAGAATTATTTAGATTGGCTTTTAGCAACATCAGAAATGTTTCAAATTGCTTTAGCCGAATATCCGGGTACTGTAACCAATAACTATCCTTCCACGAAAATTTTGCCGCTTTTACAAAATCAGGACTTTGAAGACATCCCTTATAGATCCGAAGTACCAGTTGAAGGGCTTACAGTATTTACTGATGCTGGTAGAAAATCGAAACGAGCTGCTATTGCTTGGTATGACAATAATCAATGGAATCATCAACTTCTTACAGGTCATACCGCCGACTCTTTACAAACCCTTGAGCTGAGAGCGGTGTTATGGGCCTTTCAACGCTGGCCCGACAAACCTCTAAATGTAATTTCAGATTCGCTCTACGTAGTAGGAACGGTACAGCGCCTGGAATGCGCTATGATCAAATCACTGAAGAATAACACCTTATATGTGTTATTAATGCAACTTTTATTTTTATTGAATCAACGCGCTAAACACTATTTTGTGACACATATTCGTAGCCATCAATTTGACCAAGGCTTGTCGATTGGAAACAACATAGCCGACAAGTTGGTTGCTACCATCTGGAAAAATCAAAATATTAACCTGTTTGAGCAGGCCCGTTTATCTCATGAATTTTTACCTCAATCTGCAAAAGTCTTGGCGAAACAATTTGATTTAAAAACTATCAGATGCCCGAAGGCATCGTCCAATCCTGTCCTGCCTGCCAAAAATCAGGATTCGGTTTAGGTCTTGGGGTCAACCCTCGAGGTCTGGGAGCCCTACAATTATGGCAAATGGATGTCACCCACATCACAGAGTTTGGACGGCAAAAATATGTACACGTTAGCATTGATACTTATTCGCATGCAATCTGGGCCACTGCTCAAACAGGGGAAACAGCCAAACATGTTGTAAAAACATATGTGTGCAGCCATCGCTGCTTTTGGGGATTCCTCAAGAGATAAAAACAGATAATGGTCCTGCATATATCTCTAAAACATTCGAACATTTCTGCCACTTGCGGGGCATTCGCAGAATCACAGGCATACCACACTCTCCTACAGGACAGGCGATCGTAGAACGCGCACATGCTACGTTAAAATCGCTGTTGCAAAAACAAAAGGGGGGAGAAATAGCCCCTGCTGAACGTCTTGCAAAAGCGATTTACGTTTTAAATTATTTATGGTTAACAGGGGACCGTGAATCTC